>NW_022987607.1:1387899-1415399 GCF_902827165.1 Trematomus bernacchii
GTTCAACATGTAAGAAGTAGAAAGTACAGGTATTTGTGTTCAACATGTAAGAAGTAGAAAGTACAGGTATTTGTGTTCAAAATGTAAGAAGTAGAAAGTACAGGTATTTGAGTTCAACATGTAAGAAGTAGAAAGTACAGGTATTTGGGTTCAACATGTAAGAAGTAGAAAGTACAGGTATTTGGGTTCAACATGTAAGAAGTAGAAAGTACAGGTATTTGTGTTCAACATGTAAGAAGTAGAAAGTACAGGTATTTGTGTTCAAAATGTAAGAAGTAGAAAGTACAGGTATTTGTGTTCAAAATGTAAGAAGTAGAAAGTACAGGTATTTGTGTTCAACATGTAAGAAGTAGAAAGTACAGGTATTTGTGTTCAACATGTAAGAAGTAGAAAGTACAGGTATTTGTGTTCAACATGTAAGAAGTAGAAAGTACAGGTATTTGTGTTCAACATGTAAGAAGTAGAAAGTACAGGTATTTGTGTTCAACATGTAAGAAGTCAAAGTAAAAAGTCATCAGAAAAATAAGTAGTGGAGTAAAGTACTGATACCAGCAACATGTACTTAAGTACAGTAACAAAGTATTTGTACTCCACTGCTTCCCACCTCTGGTACTGTCATAGAAACAAAGAAGAAGCTACTATAGGGATGTAAACGTGACTTATTATCACAGAAATGTGTGGTTTAAATGCATAACACTTTACAAATGATGCTCTTTTTTTAACGAAAGTTAGACAAGCATTTTCATGTATGGCATTGTTTCAAGTGACAATGTGACTTAGTTTGTGCTGAAATACAGCAGAGTAACATATAGAATCATTAGGTTTGTAAAGACTGAAAGTGTATTTCTGACTCTTTGTTAAAAATGAACACAGAAGTTCATGCGGACGTAATGACTTGTGTGGGCTATACTTTAGATTAAATGTCAGCTGTTAGACGCTTTTATCCAAAGCGACTTACATACATTTAATACTGTTAGCAATCCCAATCTCGCCCAGCGGGGTTTGAACCAGTCTGATCCGAAGATTGAATAATTAACACACTGAGCCTTAGATAGATGGATAGATGGATAGATGGATAGATGGATAGATGGATAGATGGATAGATGGATAGATAGATAGATAGATAGATAGGGGTGGGGAACCTCCGGGCCGTGAGACCATTTGGTAATTTATAAACACACGCAAAAAAGAAAAGAATTAAAGAAATCTAGATAATTAAACAAGCGAGTACTTGTTTTTCCTGGCCACGGTCAGGGTCCTTGGACACAACACGAGCCTAACGTGTCATCACGTGGTATATGTCTCGTCTGACAGGGGTGTAGTTCTGACGGAGAGCACCAGAGAGCACCAGTACACCGCTCCGGCACTTCAGATAACGAGCCGTACACATGCCGCAGTTTTTGCGTGGCTGTGTCTTTAGTTGTAATAACTTTGTTGTTATTAGCATCTGGTTAGCTAGCTATGCTAACGAATATAAGAAGCTTTTTCCACAACCAGTGAGGTAAAGGCACATCTTTATATGATCATTATAGTTATACAAAATAAGAGAATAAAGTAAACAGGTATAAAATACTATATGACAGCAAAAAAAAGTTGTTATTAATAAACAAGAATACAGTTTGAAAGGGGAGTCATTTGTAAAATATCCATAAAGAAAGTTGTGTTTCATATGGGTGTTGAGAGATGTCTCCATAGATCTCTTCATGTTGCTCTCAAAGTGCACCAGATTGATGCTTTGAACTTCAACATTTAAAAAAAAAATCTTCCCTAGAGGAGGTTAGGTCCCCCCCCCTCACTTAAATCATGTCCACATGGATAGGAAACTAAATACATTTGCTCTCATCTTGTGTCCATATCTTTCTGTTTTGGTGGTCATGCCACAACCGTGCACGTGCATGCATGCGTGAGTCATGGTAAAATATCTGGATTAAGAGGTTGCTTTTTCTTTGCACAGCATGAAAGGGGCAGAGGTCAATCATTTGTACGGCCCTCGGAGGATGTTGAAAAAATTGAAATGGCCCTTGAGAGGAAAAAGGTTCCCCACCCTTGCTTTAAAACAAGCCCAGTGTTCTTCGCTCTAAGTCTCATATTATATCTGGACACATAATCACCGTCAGGCGTTGGGTCTCAGGGGTTTCCTTCTTTACAGGATTATCAGTGAACTGGGTGGCCTTGCATTTTTAAACATTGTTTATAGTTAGTTTCAATTAGTACTATCATAGAAACAAACTATAGAGATACTATAGTGGTGTGAACGTGACTTATTATCACAGAAATGTGGGGTTTAACAGCATAACACTTTACAAATGATGCTGGGGTTTTTGTCTTACATACTGTTACATACTGTTGCACATTGACTGATAGTTGTAACGGTAGAATCCACAGGAGATGATCTGATAATCCTGAGAGTTTGGAGTTTGTTTTGTGGAGCGTGCAGACAGACTCACAGCAGAAAAAGCAGCAGGGATTTTACAGACTGAACGGCACGCAGCTTCCTCAAAGCAGACCATGTGATCACGCCTCGTGTTGTCTGGCATCTTTACGAAATCTATCTCACTTTAATTCGTATTTATAACAGGCTCTGGCATTCAAATGACGTCTCATAAACTCAGATTTTACAGTTTGTCGTCTTGTTGTTGTTTACTTTTGAACTGAGTTTACTTATTTTATTAAATGTGGGCGACTGTGGCTGTGAGGTAGTGCGGTCGTCTTTGTCGGTTTGAATCCAGTAGGTAGTGAAGTCTGGATAAAGCGCTATAAATACAGTCAATTTACCATTTAAAAATATCTTATTTTATACTTATTCTAATAAGTGTTCGTATTACTTCTCATTAATTATACTTTTTCTGTTTTATTTCCTTATATTATTGTTTTTATTTTAGTTTTATTCCACTTATTTAGGCACAGGCTGTACCCCACCTACGATCAGCAGAAATTTATTTAAATAATAGCTCCAAAGATATGTATAAAATATATGTTAAAATATATTGTAAAATCATGTTTAGTCATCTCTACATTTCTGCTTCAGCTACGTTCTTCTGATTAGTTTTCCAAAACTACACTGCTCATGCTCAGAGTATTCCTTTATTCAATGTTTGCTGCAAAATATAAGCGCTCGAAGCCCCACTAAAACGTAATCTTATCATTCAGAGCTGATTGGCTGTTAGTGTGTGTGCCGTGAAAAGTGTAGTTATGAAGTAGAGGCGAGAGAACTTAGATTACATCACCAGCGGTACATAATAAAAACAGAAAATGAATGAAGTTGACCATCTACTGGAGCTTATTTGGAGTATCAGGGTTCTTACGGTCATTGAAAACCTGGAAAAGTCATGGAAATTCAAAATGCTAATTCCAGGCCCTGGAAAAATTATGGAAAACAATATTTTTCCCAAAGTTTTGGAAAAGTCATGGAAATGTAACTAAAGTTGCATCAAATATAATTTATATTTTATCTAATCGCCGAAATAGTAATACTATAATGATAATAAATACTGTATCGTATAGTAATGAAACGTAAAATGGCATTTAACTGACGAGGTATTTTGCCGGTGAGAGATTTCAGTAGAAGCCTACTATTCTATTTGTTTTAGATAGACACAACATGTTTCATATGCAGACCATATTTTCCTGTTCCATGTTAAAACAAACCATTTTCAGTGGTACCGCTGAGAAAGAGTAATTATTTTGGTCATGGAAAATTAGGTAAAGGTCATGGAGAAGTCATTGAAAATCATTGGTGAAAAAGTGTATGAACCCTGGAGTATATTTGATGTCATATTTGTTGTTGTTTGTCTGTGTTTTGCCTTTAGGTTATTGTTCTGCGAGATCGATTGATATTGTAGTGTGTGTTTGTGTTTGCCTTAGTGGAGCATTACGGTGGCTGTTGTTGTTGTTGTTGTTAAGCGCCCTATACTCCATGTATTAAGGTACAATATCACGTGCCGACTGTTGATCTGAGATGTTAATTACCGGCTTCCCACAGTCGTAATTTGTTGCTCCCATTCTCCGTCTCTCACACACACACACACACACACACACACACACACACACACACACACACACACACACACACACACACACACACACACACACACCCTCCTTCTCTCTCTTTGTAAGTGACGATAAGCTATTTGCTGACGTGTTAAAAGAAGCGTATAAATAAATATCTAAGTTGTTCGTGCCCCACCAGTTTTGTACATTAGTATCACGTCTAACACTCTTACATATTCAGTTTCTTATTTTTTAAGTTCACTTATTTCAGTAAATGTATCTCAATTGATTTCCTATTTTAAGTATAAGGTCTTAAACAATATATATTTGTTCCTGTTTCTTATTTTGTTGTTTTTAGTTTTTATTGTAGCTTGATTTGTTTACTTGGTTTATATAATCGCCTTTTTTATTCCTATGTTAATTTAATTCTTCTAGCAATATCTGGCACAGGAATTTTATCCCAGATCAATGAAGTCCAATCTTATCTTATCATGATTCCCTGTATATTTATCTATTTGTCTATAATAATAATAATAATAATAATAATAATAATAATAATAATAATAATAATAATAATACCATTATTTTTAATTTATTTTTGTACCTTTTAAACACTGCTTTTGAGGGTTTAGTTTTTATTGTATTTTCATTTAATTTCCCTTAGCATTGCAGCTATTTTCTAAACAATTCTTTACTAATTTAAATGTATTTTTTCAGATCTCCTTCAGATGTGGATCAGCAGATCCTGTATCAGTTTGATCCCATGGTCTGTGAGGAACCTGCGTGATGTCAGGCTGTAAAATCCCTGCTGCTTCTTCTGTTCTGTCTGCACGCTCCACAAAACATCCAACCTGTCCGGATTATCAGATCACCTCCTGTGGACTCTGACATACTCTGGAGATCTCATAACCTACTGTTGATTCATCTTTAATGTATAGTATACACACGGTGGAGCGTCGCTGTCCTCTCTTTCAAACAATACACTTGACTTTTCTCACTTTTCCCCATTTTATCTAAAAGAAATCCCTTTAGGAAATGCCCAATGTTATGTATCACAGATCTCAAATAGTTGTCCATCACCTGTTTCCATTTCACCTTGAACAATAACAATAATATATATTAAAAGAGAAACTAATGCATCCAGCACTTACAATGATTTGGCTCGTGGAGCTGCAGGATTTTTCATTTGTCTCTTCACGGTTAAATGCATTTGTGATAACTACTTCCATTTGGATTAATTTGACTTCAGCAGCTTTTTGTGCAATTCTGCAGCTTTTAAAGTGTGAAATGGTATTTTATTTCACATGTTTTTAATGCTGTCGGTGACATTAATATACATACAGTATATAAATCATATTAAAAAGAAACCATAGTTGTGAACTACGTGCAAGATTGTCAGAATATTTAGAAATACCATTGATAGTGCTAAATGAAATAGAGATGTGCAGTGGAAATCTTTTATTTTTGTAAATCAAAATTACATGACGTGTAATGTTCAGTAACCTGTGGCTCAAAACATTGGGCTTTTCTTAGGTCAAATGGGGAAAAAGTGGTTAAAACGTGACAAAATAACAAGACAAATGCACATTTTAAAGATTAAAACGCTAAGAGAGGACAGTGATATAAATGGCATTACGTTAAAATTAAGTTTTTATCCAAAGTGAATTAAAATAAATGTATTTTATCATGAAGGAACATCTTAAAAAAGCAAGAATCCTGCAGGTATATTAGCTTTTAATGAGACTAATCATTGTAAGTGCTGGATGCATTAGTTTCTTTTTCAATATGTATTATTATTATTGGTTAATGTGAAATGGAAACAGGTGATTTACCAACGTTTGAGAACTGTGGTACAAAACATTGAGCATTTCTTGAAGGGATGGTTTAGGTAAAATGGGGAAAAGTGAGAAAAGTCAAGTGTATTGTTTTAAAGAGAGGACAGCGACGCTCCACCGTGTGTATACTATACATTAAAGATGAATCAACAGTAGGTTATGAGATCTCCAGAGTATGTCAGAGTCCACAGGAGGTGATCTGATAATCCGGACAGGTTGGATGTTTTGTGGAGCGTGCAGACAGAACAGAAGAAGCAGCAGGGATTTTACAGCCTGACATCACGCAGGTTCCTCACAGACCATGTGTTCAAACTGATCCAGGATCTGCTGATCCACATCTGAAGGAGATCTGAACCAAAACGTCTCCGAGTGAAGATCTGCAGACGATCCAGAAACTGAGGATCTGAGGGAGGTTTCTCAGATCTGCAGTCAAGAAACTCTGCAACGGACCACAAGAACTTGGCAATCATAATATGTATCTATCTAGCCAAACAGATACGTTGATAGTTAATTAAGGCAAGATATAATTGGACTTGGATTGGAGAAGATTATTCAAAAAATGAGTAAAGAATTGTTTAGAAAATAGCTGCTATGCTAAGGGAAATCAAGCAAAAACAATTAAACTACAATAAAAACTAAACCCTCAAAAACAGTGTTTAAAAGGTACACTAAAATAAAAAATAATAGTATTAGTATTATAGACAGATAGATAAATAGACAGGGAATTAAGTTAAGATATGATTGGACTTCATTGATCTGGGATAAAATGATTGTGCTTTAAAAATGACATCAATATAAGAATAAAAAACCGAGTAAAACGTTAAAAATAGTAGAAAATAAACAAATAATAATAATAGCTGCAAGAGTAAGATACATTAGGTTAAATAAGTCAACTAAACAATGGCAAGGACACTAAAAGCACACGGTTTACTTTATTAATCCCAGAGAAAAGTATTGTAACATCATCTTTAAAAAAAACACGCAAAGATAGAAACAACAGAAAAATACATTACAAATGGTAATAAATACATTTAAAAAACATGAGAAAATTAACAAATGAAGAAATAGGGTTAGGGGTTAGGGTAGAGTAAGGTACACTGCTCTGTGTGAATGTTAGTTCGTAGAGTAAGGTACACTGCTCTGTGTGAATGTTAGTTCCTAGAGTAAGGTACACTGCTCTGTGTGAATGTTAGTTCGTAGAGTAAGGTACACTGCTCTGTGTGAATGTTAGTTCCTAGAGTAAGGTACAATGTTCTGTGTGAATGTTAGTTCCTAGAGTAAGGTACACTGCTCTGTGTGAATGTTAGTTTCCTAGAGTAAGGTACAATGCTCTGTATGAATGTTAGTTCCTAGAGTAAGGTACACTGCTCTGTGTGAATGTTAGTTCGTAGAGTAAGGTACACTGTTCTGTGTGAATGTTAGTTCCTAGAGTAAGGTACACTGTTCTGTGTGAATGTTAGTTCGTAGAGTAAGGTACACTGCTCTGTGTGAATGTTAGTTCGTAGAGTAAGGTACAATGCTCTGTGTGAATGTTAGTTCCTAGAGTAAGGTACACTGTTCTGTGTGAATGTTAGTTCCTAGAGTAAGGTACACTGTTCTGTGTGAATGTTAGTTCCTAGAGTAAGGTACACTGCTCTGTGTGAATGTTAGTTCCTAGAGTAAGGTACACTGCCTGTGTGAATGTTAGTTCCTAGAGTAAGGTACAATGCTCTGTGTGAATGTTAGTTCGTAGAGTAAGGTACACTGCTCTGTGTGAATGTTAGTTCCTAGAGTAAGGTACACTGCTGCTGTGTGAATTTAGTTCCTAGAGTAAGGTACACTGCTCTGTGTGAATGGTAGTTCCTAGAGTAAGGTACAATGTTCTTGTGGAATGTTAGTTCCTAGAGTAAGGTAGCACTGTTCTGTGTGAATGTTAGTTCCTAGAGTAAGTACACTGCTCTGTAGATGTTAGTTCCTTAGAGTAAGGTAAACTGCTCTGTATGAATGTGTAGTTCCTAGAGTAAGGTACACTGCTCTGTGTGAATGTTAGTTCCTAGAGTAAGGTACACTGCTCTGTGTGAATGTTAGTTCCTAGAGTAAGGTACACTGCTCTGTGTGAATGTTAGTTCCTAGAGTAAGGTACACTGTTCTGTGTGAATGTTAGTTCGCTAGATAAGGTACACTGCTCTGTGTGAATGTTAGTTCCTAGAGTAAGGTACACTCGCTCTGTATGAATGTTAGTTCCTAGAGTAGGTACAACTGCTCTGTGTGAATGTTAGTTTCCTAGAGTAAGGTACACTGCTCTGTGTGAATGTTAGTTCGCTAGAGTAAGGTACACTGCTCTGTGTGAATGTTAGTTCCTAGAGTAAGGTACACTGCTCTGTGTGAATGTTAGTTCCTAGAGTAAGGTACACTGCTCTGTGTGAATGTTAGTTCCTAGAGTAAGGTACACTGCTCTGTGTGAATGTTAGTTCCTAGAGTAAGGTACACTGCTCTGTGTGAATGTTAGATTCCTAGAGTAAGGTACACTGCTCTGTGTGAATGTTATTCCTAGAGTAGTTGCTCTGTGTAGTTAGTTTCCTGATAAGGTACACTGCTCTGTGTGAATGTTAGTTCCTAGAGTAAGGTACACTGCTCTGTGTGAATGTTAGTTCCTAGAGTAAGGTACACTGCTCTGTGTGAATGTTAGTTTCCTAGAGTAAGGTACACTGCTCTGTGTGAATGTTAGTTCCTAGAGTAAGGTACACTGCTTCTGTGTGAATGTTAGTTCCTAGAGTAAGGTACACTGCTCTGTGTGAATGTTAGTTCCTAGAGTAAGGTACACTGCTCTGTGTGAATGTTAGTTCCTAGAGTAAGGTACACTGCTCTGTGTGAATGTTAGTTTCCTAGAGTAAGGTACACTGCTCTGTGTGAATGTTAGTTCCTAGAGTAAGGTACACTGCTCTGTGTGAATGTTAGTTCCTAGAGTAAGGTACACTGCTCTGTGTGAATGTTAGTTCTAGAGTAAGGTACACTGCTCTGTGTGAATGTTAGTTCCTAGAGTAAGGTACACTGCTCTGTGTGAATGTTAGTTCCTAGAGTAGGTACACTGCTCTGTGTGAATGTTAGTTCCTAGAGTAAGGTACACTGCTCTGTGGTGAATGTTAGTTCTAGAGTAAGGTACACTGCTCTGTGTGAATGTTAGTTCCTAGAGTAAGGTACAATGCTCTGTGTGAATGTTAGTTCCTAGAGTAAGGTACACTGCTCTGTGTGAATGTTAGTTCCTAGAGTAAGGTACACTGCTCTGTGTGAATGTTAGTTCCTAGAGTAAGGTACACTGCTCTGTATGAATGTTAGTTCCTAGAGTAAGGTACACTGCTCTGTGTGAATGTTAGTTTCCTAGAGTAAGGTACACTGCTCTGTATGAATGTTAGTTCCTAGAGTAAGGTACACTGCTCTGTGTGAATGTTAGTTCCTAGAGTAAGGTACACTGCTCTGTGTGAATGTTAGTTCGTAGAGTAAGGTACACTGCTCTGTGTGAATGTTAGTTCCTAGAGTAAGGTACACTGCTCTGTGTGAATGTTAGTTCCTAGAGTAAGGTACACTGCTCTGTGTGAATGTTAGTTCCTAGAGTAATGGTACACTGCTCTGTATGAATGTTAGTTCCTAGAGTAAGGTACACTGCTCTTGTGAATGTTAGGTTCCTAGAGTAAGGTACACTGCTCTGTGTGAATGTTAGTTCCTAGAGTAAGGTACACTGCTCTGTGTGAATGTTAGTTCCTAGAGTAAGGTACACTGCTCTGTAGGAAGTTAGTTTCCTAGAGTAAGGTACACTGCTCTGTGATGAATGTTAGTTCCTAGAGTAAGGTACACTGCTCTGTGTGAATGTTAGTTCCTAGAGTTAAGGTACACTGCTCTGTGTGAATGTTAGTTCCTAGAGTAAGGTACACTGCTCTGTGATGAATGTTAGTTTCCTAGAGTAAGGTACACTGCTCTGTTGAATGTTAGTTCCTGAGTAAGGTACACTGCTCTGTGTGAATGTTTAGTTTCCGTAGAGTAAGGTACACTGCTCGTGTGAATGTTTAGTTCCTAGAGTAAGGTACACTGCTCTGTGTGAAGTTAGTTCCTAGAGTAAGGTACACTGCTCTGTAGTGAATGTTAGTTCCTAGAGTAAGGTACACTGCTCTGTGTGAATGTTAGTTCCTAGAGTAAGGTACACTGCTCTGTGTGAATGTTAGTTCCTAGAGTAAGGTACACTGCTCTGTATGAATGTTAGTTCCTAGAGTAAGGTACACTGCTCTGTGTGAATGTTAGGTCCTAGAGTAAGGTACACTGCTCTGTGTGAATGTTAGGTCCTAGAGTAAGGTACACTGCTCTGTGTGAATGTTAGGTCCTAGAGTAAGGTACACTGCTCTGTGTGAATGTTATGTCCTAGAGTAAGGTACACTGCTCTGTATGAATGTTAGTTCCTAGAGTAAGGTACACTGCTCTGTGTGAATGTTAGTTCCTAGAGTAAGGTACACTGCTCTGTGTGAATGTTAGTTCCTAGAGTAAGGTACACTGCTCTGTATGAATGTTAGTTCCTAGAGTAAGGTACACTGCTCTGTGTGAATGTTAGTTTGTAGAGTAAGGTACACTGTTCTGTGTGAATGTTAGTTCCTAGAGTAAGGTACACTGCTCTGTATGAATGGGTGTGAATGGGTGAATGACATGTAGTATGTAAAGCGCTTTGAGGGATCTTAAAGACTGGATGAAGCGCTATATAAGTACAGTCCATTTACCATAGTGAAGATGTAATATATTTCACTGAAGTTTAATTTATAGTATTGAAGAAAACAGATAAATAAATGTGTAAAAAGTCAAAGAAAGTGCAGAAAAAGTGAGAGTAAATATATAAAAAGCAGACGATCTTTATTGTGCTTCAACTCAGGGACAATGGGACACTTCACCCTGAATTGCTCCTGTTGGGATTTTCCACAGTATTCAATGTATTACATGTGTGATATGTGTAATAAGTACCTTGGAAAAGCGCTAAAATAAATGCAATTAATTGTTATTATTAATGACATTTCACAAGTTTCTCTCAATTCAGTGAAAAAAGTATCAAATAACATGAAAGCAGTGATGAAATGTTCATAAAATAAGAAATATAAATAGTAATAATAAAAACAGTAACAGAAAAGAGAGGAACGAGAATAATTAATTAATTAAGTGTGTGCGTGCGTGCGTGCGTGCGTGCGTGCGTGCGTGCGTGCGTGCGTGTCCTTGTGTAAATAAATATGATTATAATAGCAATAAGCAAACCGGATAAATATGTTTTGGTAACCCTAACCGTAGTTTTATCCACAACATAACTTAAAAACTAATAATAATTATAAAGAGGAACCCCTCCTTTGTCATTCTGTAGTTTTATCTGTGTTTTTATGTAATATTACATCCAGAAAGCCCTTTATAAACAGCAGAATGAATGAGCGGGACAGTGAAGGCGGCATTTTAAATCCCCGCCGAGACACTTCCTCACCTCGAGGCTTATCCCGATTTTTATTGACCAGGCAGTCTAATCAATATGAGTCGTTGTTCAGATAATCGGTGTATTATCTGAAACATGTGTCGCTCGCGTGGCTAACATCATGCCGCCAAAACATATTGATTATATTTTTTTATTTTAGTAGATTTGTTTTATTTATAAGCCACTCAATTAACCGGCTATGTGTGGCTGCTGTTGAGTTAAGCTACTTTTAAAAACTCAATGACATTTGTTATTTTTGTGTCAGTGAAGAGTGTTCGCATGCTTGTGTCAATGTACACTTATTATAAGTTGCATTGGACAATCTGCACAACTTATTCCTAACCATAATTAATATTGTAGTATATCCACTTAATTTGCTTTGCCCAGAAAGAAAAATTAAGCTATTTATTATTTTATTTTTGTACTTTTTTATGTGTTTACTCCCAGTCGTCCCCACATTAAAACCCTTTTAACTAATTAGCGTTCAAACTCTCTTAATCGTCTTCAGTAAGAGTTAAATACAAGTTACGGTTAAGACCATAAAAACACAAAACCCCTCAGAAAATCCCTTTAGTGTCATATATAATGTCAATTATATGTCGTCTTCCTTCGAGATCTTCTTTACGGATTCTCTTCAAAACACCCTAAGGATCAGAGTGGGTTAACACGTAGGATTAAAGGTTAACGGTTAAGTATCGGGTGTAAAAGACTAAATCATCGTATGATATGATGATGATGATGATGTAGATAGAAGTAAGTCAAAACTTCTCCGGGAACTTTTTTCCTTACTCGTTGTTTTTGAGTAATTGTTTTCCAGTCGGTGATTACATGTCAGTGCAATAATGCAAAGTCTTAGTCGTGACATCTCCTCTGTCTGTGACACATTGCGGATTTGTGGAGTGTAAGATTAGAGCTTTAAATCTCTGCTTCCCAATTCGACCGTGTCGAGGCGGGCGGGGCAATTTCTAGGTGTTGTCTGAACACCAGGATGGGATAAAAAGACACTTCAACATTTGGATCATCTGTCTCACACCGGAGATCTTTTAGACGTTGTGTATGCTCTCCTTGATGGACTCTCTCTCACCTGATCACTTTTAGACGTTATTTTTTTACGTTGTCGATGCTCTTTCTCACACCGGAGATCTTTTAGACGTCGTGTATGCTCTCCTCGATGCTCTATCTCACACCGGAAAACTTTTAGACGTTGTTGATGCTCTTTTGGACGTTGTTAATTCTCTCCTCGAGGCTCTTTCTCACAACGAAGATATATTAGACGTTGTTTATGCTTCTTCCATGATGAACTTCTGCATCCCAGACATGTACGAGATGCCCCACTCTGGGAACGGAGGTTTCGCGGTGCAGGGTGGAGGTTTCGGAGGGGGGGAACACTGCATGTTTCAAGGTGAAGATCCTGGGTTTGGATACTGTGATTCCCAGCCTCTTCACCACCAGCCGCCTTGCATGGAACAAACATGGCCGCCAAGCCAGCAGTTTTCTTGTGCGTTCGCCAGCGGGCCTCCGGCGTTTAAGAACGAGTTTTGCGGCCGGGACGTTCCTCTGAGTCACTTCCAACACCAGCAGCAGCCAGAGTTCTTCCCCGAGATCTCACCTGACTTCGCTCACCTGCAGTGGATGCAGGGAGAAAACAGGAAAGGTATGGCGTCCGGGGGAAAGACAGAGAGGATTCCATTTTGGGGTTGACGTTGAATTGTTTAGAGGGTCGTCTCTCAGGGTTGTGACTTTTAAGGGTTCGTTTGGGGGAATTAGAGAAGACGCTTCAATTACATTTATTTATTTAGATTCTTTTTCTTTGTTGATTTTGTAATTTCTAAATTTCTTAATTTCTCAATTTCTAAAAATGTTATATTTAACTTTTTTCTATTTTTTATTATTATTAAAAAATATATATTGTAAAAAAAATACACAATTTAACAATAGAAAAGCAGATAACAACGATTTGTTGGGGTAGTAACATTTAATTGCCTGATTGTTTCAGGATTGTAAACTTTTTTGTCGTATTTTTGGTAACTCTTCCATTACATTACATCATTTACTTTTATATGTATTATTTATTTAGCATCTTTGTGTAGAAAGAGGCAGAAATCCCACTGGGTTTATTTGAAGCTCCAACCTCAATATGAATGAAACACATGTTAGACACAGGGAAAAGCAGAGGAACAAACAGCAGAGAAATGTATTTTTTAAGCGTTTTTTGCAACATTATATATAAAAACTGTGATTTGCCTCTTGGGAAAAGCCATTCTTTTATAATTGTGTACACCTAAAAGTAAAGGAAACTGACCTCTGCAGGTGATATACTTACGAGAATGAAGATTTAAGATTGACTAGTTGCGTAAGAATTCACTCGCTTTTAATCCAAATTGAGTAACAATGAGTGCATTCAAGCATAGAATCAGAAATCAGAAATCCATAGTTCATTCTGCTGCGGGGAAAATGTAAAATAATAAAGAGGCAAGGACATGTTTTGATGGAAAATCAGATAAGTTCACAGCCATGGAAGAGATATAAGTAGCAGAATGTCCGACGTTAGCAGATAAAGGTAATGAGGTAGTGACATAACAGTGTGTAAAACGTGTATAATGCTCATAGTACTCTCAAAGATCCTACAAATACATCTTTTATAACTTTTAATCAGCCAAAGCTTTCCAATTTCTACGTACAGAAGTGAGAATGTGTTTATTGTTCTGTATGATTGGCCAACGTCCATTGGAAACAGGTTGGTTTTTAAGTACTCTGCACGACTCTATATGACCGGAAAGCTGGTTCCAGGAGACTTCATTGATTATTCGATCAATGAAGTCTCGGATTTGTTCATTATAATTAATAAGCGTAAATCCAAGATTTAATGCGTCATACGGCCGATCGGCTCTGGTGCTTCTGATGCTCAGAGTTAGTATTGATTGATAGTGAGGCAACAGAAGGCCGATTAATAAAACACCCGAATAAAAGGTATTGATCAGATTTTTTAAATATAAAGCACTGAGCTCATTAAGCCCAATCCCAATATTGGGCCAGGTGTTGAGGCACGATATTAACAAGCTATGTATGGAGGCTGTTGCTAGGCAGGAGTTAAGCTACTTTTAAAACTCCATGTTTCGATAATCAATCAGAACATTTACACAAAGGAACATTTGATAAACAACATGTAGAGAATAGACAGAGCTTCTTAGATTTATCTTTGATACCCAATTTCAAATGGTAAAGAAGTAACAGAGTTGACATCATTGCCATACCAATGTTAACTAAATATGTTGTGTATCCTCTTCAAAATTAAATGGTTTCTTTCATGGCCAATGCTACACTTTTCCACCAATCAGAAAATCAGACAAGTAGCTTTTTCTACAGACAAACAGAAGAGAAACCTCTTTGTTGAGTAAATAATAACAAAAACTAGTCAAAGTAAAAACTCCATGCGTTGCTTTTTGATAATCAACCACCAAATGTACAAAAAGGAACATTTGATATACAGTATGTAAAGTACAAACATAGCTACCTAAGTCTATCTTTGATCCCCTCTTGTTTAAACAGTTTCAAGTTTATTTTAAAGGGGACCTATCATGCAAAATGCACTTTTGTACGTCTTGTATACATGAATATGTGTCCCCGGTGTTCCAGGGAACTCACTAAGTGTCAGAAAACACAACCCTCTCTATTTTCCTCCATACCCAAATCTCTAAAAAAGGGGCTGCAACGGATCTGATAAAAACTGATCCAGATTTGAACACTGTCCTGTTTCATAACTGTTTTTCCTTTATCTCTTATTTTTTTAATAACTATAATGATCATATGAAGGTGTGCCGCGGAAATAATCTTTTGAATAATTTGTGACCAACCGTTTGAGACCCACTGAGATAACTTAGACTAAAGTTATGTATTATAAACACTCAGAGAGTCCTTTAGCTCACCTGAGTCTCTCAGTCTGAGAGGAGAGGACTCTCCTCCAGCTTCTTGTGGAACAAACAGCTCCATATGTCCGTTAGTGCAGCTAGCTAACCAGATGCTAACAACACGGTCCCTGCTGGCAGCGGTCCCTCCCTCCCTCTCTCCCTCTCTCTCTCTCACATGCGCTATTGCCACACCCACACACAGAGCCGAGCTTGAATGACACAAGCACACGTTTATTTCCATGCAACTCTCTGATTGGTCTGGTGTCATGCCTCTGTTGCATTCAATGAACACGGGAAATTACAGTGCTGCCGTCCTCTCTTGTGTCATGATGAGGTTCACGTAAAGGGTGGCGCTACGGCTATTGGGCCAACTCCACCAATCAGGAGGAGACAGCCACGGACATTGCCGTTCGAAAGCGCTGGAGACGCTGTAGTACATATGCCAGGCCTGTAGGTGGTGCTGTTCTCACTGAATCAGCCCTTGCAAAAACAGGGATAAAAAATGTCAAATTGAGCGAAATGAGGCATGGCTAAAATGCATGATCTGTTTGGTATTTTGAAGGAAAAAAAAGTATAAATATGCCTTATATAGGTATGGTCCTACACTATATTATTATAATATAGCATGATAGGTCCACTTTAAGAAGCAACAACAAAAATAAATGTAAACTGGAAGAGCATTCGCAGACACCCGCCATTCTCTACCTCGCAATGGTGAAATAAGTTGAAATATTTTGTGTATCCTCTTCAAAATTAGGTGGTCTTTCTCTTGGGCCATGCTACACTTTTCCACCAATTTACATAATAATTGGTCAAGTCGTTTTTCCTGCAGACCGACAAACAAACATTACCAGAAACCTCCTTATCTGAGTTATTTTGGTTCTGGTTCTTTGTTTGCAGGAAAAACACCAATCATCATGTAAATCGGTGACAGAGTGAAGCATGGGCAAAGAAAGAAACCATGTACATTTGAAGAGGATACACAAAATATATTTAAATATTGTTAACAATCGATGATAGGGCATGGCGTTGGCGGGAATTGGTGCTCTTCAAAGAATCTTATAGTTTATTGTGCAAGAAAAATAAAGTATCCTCTTCAAAATGTGATGGTTTATCTCTTGGTCCATGCTACACTTTTCCACCAATTTTCATTAAACCTGGGCTAGTAGTTTTTCCCGCAGACCAACAGACAAACCTATATATCCAAAAATATAAATTAAAACTGTCTATATTAAAATCTCCTCTGAATTTAATGGTTTTCTTTTGGTCAACATCAAATAAAATCCAGGATGAAAACATACAACAGAAGTCATGACTACAAATCTAGGGATATTTTTTACTCCCGGATAAAACAACAATATATCACCTTTTAGTGAGTTGTCGCTTTAATCCCAAGTGCACCAAACGTGAAACTCAAAATCCTGCAAGTAAATTATTTAGCTTTCAATTATTCCATTATGTTGATTTATTGTGTTCCTTTCTGTTGTCTTATTAAGTGTTAAGGATGATGTACCTTACTTCTGCATTGGCTTCAAATAACCCACACATTTCCAGTGCTACAGAAGTGAGATTTATTTTTCTATTGACCACAGTCAGTTATAAGCGGTATTAACCATTCCTTCTTCTCTGCAGGGTATATTCCCAGTTACCTGGACAAGGATGAGCTCTGTGTCGTGTGCGGGGACAAAGCCACGGGTTATCACTATCGCTGCATCACCTGTGAAGGGTGCAAGGTAACAAGTGGACAGAGAGGGCAAAAGTACACACATCCTTTTCTCAAGTAGAAGTACAGATACTCGTGTTTAAAAATAATCTGGTAAAAGTAGAAGTACTGACTAAACTTCTTTACTCAAGTAAAAGTAAAGAGGCTTTGAAATGTACTTCAGTAAAAAGTACCCATAACTAGCAGCTGTTTTAAAGAGTACCTGACCTCCCTTTATATTAATAGAACAATAATGTCATTGTTAGCTAATGAATGTTTCCATGCTGAACAACGGCAACATGACAACGTGTTCATTGGTCCCTCTTCTTTAGAGAAGACCAGGAAATGATGGATACACGGATCGTGTTCAAATCAATAGGCACGCAATGACTCTAAATAATAATGATCACGCCACCAAACACACATTCAAACTAAAGGAACCAGCCTGTTTGGGAAATGTGAGAAGTAGAAAGTACAGGTATTTGTGTTCAACATGTAAGAAGTAGAAAGTACAGGTATTTGAGTTCAACATGTAAGAAGTAGAAAGTACAGGTATTTGAGTTCAAAATGTAAGAAGTAGAAAGTACAGGTATTTGTGTTCAACATGTAAGAAGTAGAAAGTACAGGTATTTGTGTTCAACATGTAAGAAGTAGAAAGTACAGGTATTTGTGTTCAACATGTAAGAAGTAGAAAGTACAGGTATTTGTGTTGAAAGTGTAAGAAGTAGAAAGTACAGGTATTTGAGTTCAACATGTGAGAAGTAGAAAGTACAGGTATTTGTGTTCAACATGTGAGAAGTAGAAAGTACAGGTATTTGTGTTCAAAGTGTAAGAAGTAGAAAGTACAGGTATTTGAGTTCAAAGTGTAAGAAGTAGAAAGTACAGGTATTTGTGTTCAAAGTGTAAGAAGTAGAAAGTACAGGTATTTGTGTTCAACATGTAAGAAGTAGAAAGTACAGGTATTTGTGTTCAAAGTGTAAGAAGTAGAAAGTACAGGTATTTGTGTTCAAAGTGTAAGAAGTAGAAAGTACAGGTATTTGTGTTCAACATGTAAGAAGTAGAAAGTACAGGTATTTGTGTTCAACATGTAAGAAGTAGAAAGTACAGGTATTTGAGTTCAAAATGTAAGAAGTAGAAAGTACAGGTATTTGGGTTCAACATGTAAGAAGTAGAAAGTACAGGTGTTTGTGTTCAACATGTAAGAAGTAGAAAGTACAGGTATTTGTGTTCAACATGTAAGAAGTAGAAAGTACAGGTATTTGTGTTCAAAATGTAAGAAGTAGAAAGTACAGGTATTTGTGTTCAAAATGTAAGAAGTAGAAAGTACAGGTATTTGTGTTCAAAATGTAAGAAGTCAAAGTAAAAAGTAATCAGAAAAATAAGTAGTGGAGTAAAGTACTGATACCAGGAACATGTACTTAAGTACAGTAACGAAGTATTTGTACTACACTACTTCCCACCTCTGCAAGTGAATGTTTGCAGCTTCATTTTGGTGCTTTTTATTTTGAAGTTATTCTGAGTTTTATGCGTGTCTGATCTCCAGGGATTCTTCAGGCGGACGATCCAGAAGAACTTGAACCCGACGTACGCCTGTAAATACGAGGGAAATTGCGTCATCGACAAAGTGACGAGGAACCAGTGCCAGGAATGTCGCTTCAAGAAGTGCATCGCGGTGGGAATGGCAACCGACTGTGAGTTTACAGACAAAGAGGAATACAAAACTAGGGTTAGGGTTGGACAAATGAGGGTTAGACCAAGTTAGGGTTAGACACAATTAGGGTTAGACACAATTAGGGTTAGACACAATTAGGGTTAGACACAATTAGGGTTAGACACAATTAGGGTTAGACACAATTAGTGTTAGACACAATTAGTTAGACAAAATTAGGGTTAGACAAAATTAGTGTTAATACAAATTAGAGTTGGACATTAGGTAGACCAATTAAGGTAGGACCAAATTAGGTTTAGACAAAATTAGGGTGAGACCAAATTAGTGTTGGACCAAATTAGGGTTGAACCAAATTAGGGTTGGACACAATTAGGGTTAGACACAATTAGGGTTAGATCAATTAGAGTTGGAACAAATTAGGGTTAGGGTTAAGTTGAGATGCATTACAATGAACGAAGGGATACATTTATTCCACATCAAGTCCTTTTTTAATACTTTTGGAACAACCTCTACTAGCTGCTTTCTCTTCCTCCACATTCACTATGTCACCGCATCCTTTTTTGCATACTTTATTAAAGACGTATAATGACAAAGAATGCAAAATGTAGAATATAAAATGTTCAATTTACATACAATAGATTAAGAGAAACCTGTTTTAACTGTCCATAAAAATCAAAAAAATAAATGTGTACGTAGCAATATTTGCGCTTATGCAGTTTAAGCAACTGCACTAGCACTTCAATTGAAAATTGCTTAATTGAAGCTAACACTTGTAGGATCCTTTTCTTTCTGATGTTGCCCCCTAATAGCTGATTACACTTACTGTAAGCCCGCTAAGTTAAATGTTAATGTCATGTATTTTGAATATTTGCAAATTAGAGTAATTTGTGGATGATTTTTTTTTAAATTACCTCTACTAGCTGAATTTATTTTTTTTGCACATGAACACATATACCAGGCTTTTGAATATACCTCACCTAACCTGTTAAGCCCCGAGCCTGTTTTTCAGGTTTCAGGCTCGAAAATGACATGCCCAAAACAAATGACTACAACTTAACTTCTAAAAGGGTTATATGAATTTCTTTTATCAAAGCAAGGTTACATCTGTGAGTTGGATGTAGGAGTGTCAGAATCAATATAGATTTTTCTCAGTCAGAGTAAATCCAGATGGAACATAGTAAAAAAAGGTAAATTCTTACCTCCGCCTAAAGAAAAAACATTACTTATAGTGAAAACCACCCTTGAATGATGGGATGGTAGACTAAAAGCTTTAGGAATCCAAACTATAACATATAATAAGTACCCTGTATCAAGATTGATGCAAAACAAGTGAAATCTGACCTTTTTAGAGAGGTTTAGCAAAAAAAAGTTCCAGGCGGAATAAGCTTTCGGCACATTTGGGTACATCTGGTTCCATCAGTGCCATTTGACCTTTTTCAGGTACCAGACTATAAAAATGATGTATTACATTGAATTATCACCATAGGTATTCATTCCATCCAAAGAAAAAAAAATTAAATAAAAAAGATTAATAAAAAATTAAAAATAAACTTTTTTTTTTTTTTTTTTTGTGAGGGGAAAAAAAGACCCGCCGACGGGGGCTTTGGGGCTTAACAGGCTAATAAAGTGTAAAAAGAGAAACAAGTAAAATAATTCATGCATTCATTCATTACTATTAAATGTAACTTAAAAACATGTCGGATATAGACACATACAAGTAGAATGAAATGTAGAATTGACATAAAAGAAAGGCATTAGGTTTTAAAATGTGTTGCTAATTAAAGACCTTTTTGGATATTTGTGGAATAACCTCTTCTAGCTGCTTCTTCCTCTCCCTTCTCAGTGGTGTTGAACGACAGCAAGAGGCTGGCGAAGAGGAAACTGATCGAGGAAAACCGGCAACGCCGTCGGAAAGAAGAACTCCAGAAGACTGTGTGGGATCGCCAGGAACCGACGCAGGAGGAGTGGGATCTGATCCGAATGGTGACGGACGCCCACATGACCACGAACGCACAAGGAAACCACTGGAAACAGAAGCGGAAATTCCTGGTGAGACATCGCAAACGCCTCCGTCGCTTCGCTAAAAACAGCCACAAAAAAAACCTCACAGACCTTCCTGTTTCCCCACCACCTCCTCCACTGTTTCCCTGTGTTAATATGTCCATGTGTTTTTTGTATCCCCTTGTAGAGTGGGGAAAGTTAGCGGGACGATGGAGCACAAGTGTGTTCCTCAACGCAATAATGGAACATCCTACTTTCGTCTTTTTTATGCAATGATAATACTATCGCTAATATTAATAACCTTGCTTTTTTTGTGCTGTTTTTCATTTTTCTCTCTCTCTGTGTTTGTAGCTTTCACACCTCACTGTTTATTTTATTCTTTGACTAATTTTGTTGTGAAAACTAATCGCTTTGTCCAGATTTATTAAATGTTTTCCACTGTTGACTTTTGGGTTTCTGTGGCACGATCAGAACAAAACACTTCAATTGAAACGTTTTTTTAAACCGCCATTAAAGCGATTTACGAAAAATGTTGAAATTAGCGACTTAAAATTCCCTTTAACATGCGTCACTTAACACGAATAATATTAAGGAATCTATTCACTATTTTTGCAATTGTATCTTGCTGTTTCCTACCAAAAAGCTGGAAACTCAGGTTTACATTGTGGAAATACATGAGAATTCATTGATTAAAGTCGTACAAATGTCCCGTTACGCCTATTGGACATTATTTAAATATTCGTCTGTTATTTATAACACAAATCTAACATTTCCTGCGTCGTCAAGTGTGAGAAAGCACTAAAATAAATGTTTTTAACGGGTGTTAAAGCGAAAGACAATTTTTACCGCATATCTCGTAATTTTCTGAAATAAGTGACTTAAGATTTTGTCAAATTTTCCGGGAAAGTCACTTTAACATTTGTGACATTACAGTTCTCTAATACGAAGGAATCCATTCACAATATTTGCGATTTTATCCTGTGCTTTTCAGCCAAATTATACCGTAAATGTGCTTTTACGTCGTTGAAAAACATGAGAACTTATTGATTAAATTCATGCAAATGTCCCGTCACGCCTATCAGACATTATTTAAAAATGCGTCTGTTATTCACGACAGAAATCAAATCCTGCGTCGTCTTGTGTTTTTGACCGGATCGAAGTCCTGAGTCTGAATCTTGCCACAGAAACCCATCTTGAATTTCTCTGCTCACCTGTTCTCTACCTGCTCACGCTCTCATCTCTCTTCAGTTTAACATATTTTCTTTTTAGTTGGCTTGACGCAGGTTCTTCATTGAAACTTCACAATTCCTGTTGATTATCCAACAGGTCGAGGAAGCAATGCTTCTTAATGAAATAACATGTAATTTATTCTATACTTCTGACCAGAGTGCTGCAGGGGTGAAGGAAGATAAGGTATGGAAACTAAAATGTTCATTTCCATTTACATGCATTGAATTACAAGCTACATGTCTAGCAATGCATCCCTACGACATATAGACCGTGCAAAACCAACTAAATCAAAAGTAAATACTTCACACTTAACCTCAAATCTCTTGACACATAATGCTAAGATAACCATTTCCTTGTGCTTTTTGATTTACCGCTCTGCTCTTTGCTTTTCAGCCTGAGGATATTGGTCAAGCGTCGATGGTCAATACGCCGGAAGACAACAAAGTGGATATAGAAGCCTTCAGTCAGTTTACAAAAATTATCACCCCTGCCATAACCCGAGTGGTGGACTTTGCCAAAAAACTGCCTATGTTTTGTGATGTAAGTGTGAAAAAAAGAGGACTGTTCGAACTGTCTCTAATTAAACATATCATTAGTGCCACATTGCACAATTATATTTAGGAAACACATGGTTTATTAGAACAGACCCCTTCAAAAGTTGTGGATTTAGGTTTTGCAAGTTGCATAAAACAGCTTGACTGAGACAAATTGCAATTAGGGCTTCGGCTTACTCCTTATTAATTAATCTTTTATAGATTTACTGGTCATTTTGAGTCTGAAAAGTGTCAGTAAAATGCTAAAAAATGCAAGTTACTAATAGTTCAAACTGATGTCTTTAAATGTCAATCAAAAACGTATAGATTATCACTTTCATGTCATAGAAAATAGAGAATCTCCATATTTCAGAGGCCTTTTTCCATGAAAGATTACTTTACATTTTCCATTTCTTTATCCTTTTTTCCCATGTTGAATTATTACCCAAAATACTATCCTAATAAAACAAAGTGAATGTGGGCTATAGCAAAAGCTAACAGTATTTGCCATCTGACTTTTATGCTTGATTTTACACTTAAAATATGAATTTATTGGGAATTAAATGTCCACATTTTTTTTCTGTCCACTCTATTAGGTTAACTTAATTTTAATGTCTTGATAAAACATTATTTATCATGTTAACGTATAGCTAATGCTCATGATTAGCCCTTTGGTTAGTTAGCAAGCAAACAGTTGCTAAATGATAAATGTAATTGTATATAACATTAAAGGGTACCACTTTACAATAAGACTAGCCTTATAAAGGATTCATAAAGGGTTTTTAATTAGGTTATGAATTAGGTTGTAAACACTTGATTAATCATTACGAACCATTTATAAACCAGTTCTAACATAGTTTTCATACATCGACACAGGCTCACTACTCGGCAAGATGACTAAGCCTTATATTGGCTACTTAGCGAGAATCAACTCAGTGAGGAACAGATACCAAGGATGCTGGCTGATGAAGAAGACGAAGTAAGCTAAGTAGCCAATATAAGACTTAGTAGTACAGATAAATGTGGGCTCACTATTTGGCAAGATGACTAAGCCTTATATTGGCTACTTAGCGAGAATCAAGCGTGTGAGCCCACATTTATCTGTACTGCTAAGCCTTATTTTGGCTAATTAGCTTACTTCGTCTTCTTCATCAGCCAGCATCCTTGGTATCTGTTGTTCACTGAGTTGATTCTCCCCCATTCCAGTGGCGGCGCCAGGGTATGGCTGGGGTAGGCTACAGCCATACCAAGAGATGGCTTAGCCCCACCATGAAAAATTATGTTAAAGTAAGCATGTTGAGAACACGGATTGCGAAAATATACGGGTCGTTTCCACAATACACAAACTGATCCTGCTGTAACAACAAGTGCACGTTACTGATGCAATATGGTTGAGACCATTCGGGCTTATGCTAGATGAGGGGTGCAAGGAATAGTCTAAGTAGTGGGGGAGTTTTATACACTAAAGGTGTGGAAATTCTCTGGCGTTATAATATCAGCGCGGCCGCGGTCAGATCAAAATGCCTCCGAATGCAATTTGAATAGACCTACAGCCAATCAGAGCAACCAAACGTTGGGTCTGCGTCATGCATTACTGAAGAGATCAATCGGAACCGCCATTCAGTATCCCCATTGGATCTTCAACGTGTCCTATCATACGTCACGTTCACAGTGATCCCTTTTTATTTAGTACAAGACAAATGTGCCGTTTTATTTCATACAGTTCCATTTTGATTGAGACAGGGAAATAATCTAAACCTCACGCGTGGCGTTTCACTGTCGAGGGGGCGATATAGCGTGTA
The DNA here is from genome assembly GCF_902827165.1 of Trematomus bernacchii. Lineage (NCBI taxonomy): Eukaryota > Metazoa > Chordata > Actinopteri > Perciformes > Nototheniidae > Trematomus > Trematomus bernacchii. Next base: position 1,412,037 of record NW_022987607.1, read on the forward strand.
TGTAATTACATTGCAAATACTGACTTGAGCCCCACCACGGTATGGGTTAGCCCTACCAGAGATTACCCAACACAAATACTCTGGCGCCGCCACTGCCCCCATCCATCTTGATGTCTCTTGGCATCTCTTTATGACCATTTATTTACGAGTTACTAACATTTATAGTTGCCAAAAGGGAGCCTTATTGTAAAGTGTAAAACACATTCCCATGTATTAATGAGTTACTACCATTTATAATAAGACTTAGCAGTACAGATAAATATGGGCTCACTATTTGGCAAGCAACCGGTCACAGTTGCCCTGTTTATCTCATGTCTTATAAAAGCTTATTAATGATTCATAAAGTGTTCACAACCTAATTAATAAATGAATTACAAACTATTCGTAAACTCGTTATAAGGGTAGTCTTATTGTAAAGTATATTTGTCTATCATTTTTATACAGTGAACTAATCATAATATCTTAGTAACGCATTGTACTAACTTAAATGGATTACTTATGCTTATGGTATTCTCCATTTTACCAGTTAGCTAGCATGAGTCTGAATTCCCCACTTATTAAAGTGAATTGCGTGCTTTCTCTTAATCAAATCAAAATGTATTATAGCCCCAAATCACAAGAAATGCCTCAAAGGGCTGTTCGAATTAAAAAAGTATAATGAAATATGGCCCTCAAATGAAACTTGTGCTTGTCTTATATTGTACTTCTTAAATATGAATGTAAACATATATCACACAGTAGTATTCATGTGTTAATAAGACCACTTTTCAAATAAATTCAGTCAATTAAAGTTGGGAACATTTTCTAACAAATCTTAGTTGATGAGAAAAAAGCCTAATAAATTATTCACATAACAAGCTTGAAATACACCCTTCATATTTCTCCTTATTATAATATACTCTGAGGCTTCTGTTTTAAGGGATGAGCTGCCAACACTCACAAGCATTTGATTGATTTGCTAACTTATAACTGAACTTATGAGGCAATAATCCTCGATTGCAGCGGTTTTGAAAGTGATATTTTTTTCTGACGCTGCGCCTCCCCTGAAGCTCTCTGGCGCCCCCCGGGGGAGCGCAGCGTCAGAAAAAAATTACGAGAAACAGTGAAATCTAGCTAGTTAACTTCAGCTAACTTTATGCGAGCGGCAACATGGATCGATTTTTAGTGAAGTTACCTAAAGTGAGAGAGGAGACAGCGTCTGGCAGAAAACGTCACTTGCACACTTTTGGCTGTCTGTGGAGACCGAGTTCCCCCACCTCCACCTACCTGTGTGAGTGCAGGTTTTCCGCATTGACTTTGATCAAAAGCAAGCAGCCAGAAGATGATCTGCGTTTATTCCCGTCTACATTGCATCCCCGCGTCATCCGCCTGTGCGCATCAAAGACGCAGACTCATTGTTCCCACTAAAGTAGGGCTGAGTGTAATAAGGAGGCAAAGTTGACGTTCAGTGTGTTGCCGGAAGCAGATAAGGATTTATCCACCATGTTGAAAATGTTAAAAATGTTTGAAAAAGTTGTTGTTTAATGTTTTAAGGAGGTGACGCTACTCAGCCAATCAAACCGGTGCAGTCAGTGAGTCAGCACGATGGATTCAAACACAGAGACGAGACAAGAAGAGAGAAACACTCGGAGTCATTTCAAATGGCGTGCTCAAAAAAGAGGACTGTAGACAGCGAAAACAGAGCATTTAATGACATGTTCTCTTACTGGACCTCTTTGAAATGCAATTGAATACAACAATAATAATAATATCAATAATAATTGGGAGGGGGGGCGCGGCTGTTCTTATGTTCTCTGAGGGGAGGCTCACCTTCCCACACTTTGAAAACCCCTGCTCTAGTGAGTGGCCCAGCCCTTCGTATGTTTCTCTGTATGTGGCACTCAGTGAAAAAAGTTGGACACCCCTGTTTTAAAGGAAATAGCTTCGCGGATCTGAAATGGAAGACGATTCCAAAGGAGAATGAAATGAATGAAAAGGCTCTGTGATCCGCTAACACTAATTTTTTTCTTCCCGTACTTCCAGCTGCCTTGTGAAGACCAGATCAAACTGCTGAAAGGCTGCTGCATGGAGATCATGTCTCTGCGAGCGGCGGTCCGATACGACCCAGAGAGTGAAACCCTGACGCTCAACGGAGAGATGGCCGTCACGCGAGGACAGCTTAAAAACGGAGGCCTGGGCGTGGTTTCGGATGCCATCTTTGACCTCGGCGTGTCGTTGTCGTCCTTTAACTTGGACGACTCCGAAGTGGCTCTTCTTCAGGCCGTTATCCTGCTTTCATCTGGTGAGTAATCTTGTCGTCCGGACTCACACACGACCTGCAAACAAGCCTTATCTTTATCCCATTAGGCTTTTATTTTGAGCTTACTTAACATTAAAGGGGCATTTCGGGGCGTCTTTTCAGGTCGTGTTCCGTGAGGTATTTAAAGATGACAGCTTAGTTGTGGAAAAAGCACCAGCAAAACACTATATTTAGAATAGTTTACAAACGCTTCACCTGGCTTTCAGACAGCCCTTTCTCACAGGGAACTGTTATATTGCTTTGGCCAAATCTACCAGACTCCCCTGAACAAAAACGGTCATTTGACCTTTGGCAGAATAGGGGAATTTCTGGTCTCAACCTGTTAGGTATTGGGTGTTAGTTTTGTAACTTAACTAACCATTTAAAACCCCAAATCACACAATGACTACTGGCAGCAGTACACCAGTAACTCCTTTATGAAGATTACAGGTTTTTTTACTGGTCTTTGAAGAAAGCATGAATATGTTCCCGTCAGAAAGGCAGCAAGTTAAAGTGGATAAAATGTTCTAAATATAGCATATACTTAAACTGATATTGATTTTTAAGATGGATTCATTTATTTTTAGCTTAGCTGTCCGTAGTACGACGGTAATGCTGTAATGTGGATAAGTAGCTCATACAACCCCACTTCTAAACATCCAAACTATCACTTGAACTTGTTCTTTAATTGACATCCAGACATTTTCAAGAGCAATCCCATTCGTAGTGAAAACGGTGCATTTTGGAGACAATTAAAGTCATTTTTACAGGGATTTCCCACACTAAAACGTAAATAATCACTAGGGTCATTTGTCTTTTCCTCAGTAAAGCTTCGTTCCCTCAGTTTGTGAATACAATATTTTCTTGACTTGAAATCCATACCACACTGCAGTAAAATCAATGATTCACCGTCACCATTGTGAGGAGCTTCGTGCAGCTGTTGCTCTGCATCGGATTCAAGATCAATAATGTTCTGCTGTGTGCCGAAAACATGGAGACATGACCCGCCCATCTGTCAATCAATACCACAATAACATAGGGTTGAGGGTCCTTTAGTGCCAAACCATTTAGTAACCAGTCAAATA
>NW_022987607.1:1420399-1483879 GCF_902827165.1 Trematomus bernacchii
TTGGAGGAGGGGCTCTGTAAGGAAGTGGCAGATTTTTTCCGGTTGTGTATTTTCAAATTCTAGCGATCTCGAGCTGGTTTCTCAAACTTACCTACCCCACCTTTAAGGCTTTTGCTGCTATTTTAAAGGGGATCTTATTTCTATGATTTAATTAGTTTATCAACAGGATAAATATTGAAAAAAAATCCCCTTATTCCAGCTTTTACATTTTTAGGATTTATTTAATATTTGTTCAATGTTATTTTAAATGTTATACCATCTGACTTTGTAGCATAGGTTTGAGCAAATAAGCGTTGTCTTAACCCTCGGTAAATTACATGTTTCCTTATTTTCTGTCCAAATAATCAGGAGATTAATCAATAAGGACAATTAGAAGGGGTTGCACTCTTAAAAAACGGCATTATTTATTAGAAAGCACTTGTGAGCATAGCCCTAAGACTCTGTCATAGCTGTATCTTGGGAAATAAAATCTTCCTTGTGTCCATTTTTCTTTTATAAGCTACCCTGGAAACGCACAAAGTTTAAAACCACAAACTGACCCTCAGTGATTCAGATCTCCAACATGGAAAGGAACGCAGCGTTTTAAAAGCAGATCGTCATTGCCAGAGGTCGCTCCGGCCAAGCACATACTGACCCTGAAGTCAGGAAGAGACAATCACACAGTACTTTGTTTTTGTGTAACGATGCCACGTGCTGTGCCAAAATCAAGTGAACGATGCCCTCCATATTGAACCCGCTCACACACTCGTGTTTTAGTCCTCGTCAGCAGCTTCAAAACAATCTTGAAAACAAAACCTGTGTGTTTCATCTCACTAGAAATCACATCTGCTGAAAACATACGTTAAATCAGTGCATCGTCGTGGTGCTAAGGTGGGCTGCAGATTTAGGGTTGCACAAGTTTAGCATTCATTTTGACTGATATTGCAATCACCATATTAGAGATGTTGGATATTTGTGTGTCATTATTCTGAGACGTGTGGTTTTTAAGAGCATCTGTACCAAATAAAGATGTTTTATTGGGTCAGTAGAGTACGCTTTGAAGGCTGGGAAGCGTCTATTGTTAATCCAGTTTATATTTAATAAGTCAGCCACGTACTGTCGTCATGATGAAGTTGGTGTTATCTAAACTGGTTTGAAAGAACGATAGACACAACCAGACTATCTCTGCAGCACCACAATCCATAATTCAGAATAATAATTGAACATTTTTTGCCAGTAACAACTACTTCACCTCCTGCGATTTGGATATTGCACCAATCCACTTTGCGACTTCTATAAAATGTTGCAGCCCTAGTTGCAGAAATGTTTGTAAAACAGTCCACCACGCTTTTATGGTGGCATGCATTTACACTAACACGCAAACATGCAGAGATGCAGTTCACACCTGCACAATATGGGTCAGACCCCCCACTGTGGGATTTGGTGTCCTATAAAACAGTAAGACTAATCATCAGCGAGGTACACTGAGAGCTGGTGAGGTTGTGAAATCGTAGCTTTCCTTTCTCTTCTTTGATCCGGTATCTTCTCTGTTCTGTTCACTGAAAGCCTCTGTATGGTATTGTCGTTTGCAATGTGACAAAAAACATGTTTGCTCTGTATATCTCGCTTCCTCCAGCTTCACACTACTCCTCAAAAAGCAGCTTGTGTTTTTTACTTTCTCCTCTTTTTTCTGTGAAGTAATGCCTTTTTATCCGAGCAATAGATTTGCTGCAGTGTTTGAATGAACCCGGACCTCACACACACACCTCGAAAAACTGTATAAACTCAAAATAAATGCACAGACAATCAGAGGGAGAGACATGGAGGCGAGAGGAGCGAGGGGGGAGCACCAGAGACATTTTGGAAAAGTAACATTTGCCACGTTTACATGCACCCTGTTGTTGGTAGTTTTCTTCATGGGAGGCTGAATAAATGGTAGCAAAAACAATCAAGATTTACTCACTTTGGTTTCAACTTGACGGATGAATTAAACCGATATAATATCAGTTACGACAGGCAGGGATAAAGTCACATGATAAAGTCTAAAAATGTGGGGAAATCAGGGCTGGTTGCACAAACATGCACGGTAAGAAGAGTCATAATTCTGCTCTTATGTCTAATGGCCCCTTTTTTAAAACCAAATACTCCCAGGAACTGAACTCAGGAACTAAATGAGGACCTAAAAGTCCCCTCGGTGCGTCTTAAGAACCTTGAGCAGCTAATAACATGAGAACATTTACTTTAAAAGCATTACAAACTTAGCTTGACACTTAATTTCTTAAAGATACGACACACACACACACACACACACTCATTTGGTTTGATGTTCGGCTGTAGAGCAGAAACCACATTTTGAGATAAGTCTTAGGAATTTGGCTGCATGACTTTGTATAAAAGTCAACATGTAAAGAGTTTCCCACGAAGCAACATCTGTTGCTTGCTTCCCGTCTGAATGAAATCTGTGGTGTGTTTTAGGTTTGTGTGTTAAACCATCATGTGTTCTTCAAAGGCTGCTGGACCTTCTACCTCAGGAGCAGGGACTGAATGAGTCTCTTAGGTCCTAAAGCTCCTGAGTTTCTGTAAATATGTCTGGGTTCCTGCACAGGTAAAGGGCCACAAATCACACAAAATAAAATAAAAAATCCAACTTGACTTGACTTTATTTGACCACAAAGCGTCCTAAAACTCTTCCATCTGGAGAAACTGCAGCTTCAGAAAGGATGCAGATATAAAAACCCAAATGTTCCACATGAAGAAACATCTCCAGCAACTTGACAACACATTCAGCGTTTAGAGAACATTCAGCAACTTGAGGAGACATGCGCAGCGTTTACTAAAAGCTGCAGAAACCAAACGCTGAAGAAGCTCAAACACAACGGAGACCAGGGGACACTAAAGAGTGACGCACACAGCTGGGAGACCAGGGGACACTAAAGAGTGACGCACACAGCTGGGAGACCAGGGGACACTAAAGAGTGACGGACACAGCTGGGAGACCAGGGGACACTAAAGAGTGACGCACACAGCTGGGAGACCAGGGGACACTAAAGAGTGACGCACACAGCTGGGAGACCAGGGGACACTAAAGAGTGACGCACACAGCTGGGAGACCAGGGGACACTAAAAAGGGACGCACAGCTGGGAGACCAGGGGACACTAAAGAGTGACGCACACAGCTGGGAGACCAGGGGACACTAAAGAGTGACGCACACAGCTGGGAGACAAGGGGACACTAATGAGTGACGCACACAGCTGGGAGACAAGGGGACACTAATGAGTGACGCACACAGCTGGGAGACAAGGGGACACTAATGAGTGACGCACACAGCTGGGAGACAAGGGGACACTAATGAGTGACGCACACAGCTGGGAGACAAGGGGACACTAATGAGTGACGCACACAGCTGGGAGACAAGGGGACACTAAAGAGTGACGCACACAGCTGGGAGACAAGGGGACACTAATGAGTGACGCACACATAAAGCTGGACAACAATGTTTTTTACATTTGCATCGTTTCTGAAGATGCAGAGTCTTGGGGTGTTTCTCAATCGCGAGTAAAGCTGCTTCAGAGCCACTATTTCAAGCATGCTACGTCATCGAGTGCCGCCGAAGTACTGTTCCAATCTCCAGCATACTTGGAAATCTACCGAGCCCGGCGTACTCCGTTTGGAGAAATATCGAGGCTGCACATGAGTAGACTCCGCGGTCTTAAAATCCCCACAATGCTTTGCGCACGGACCAATTTCCCCAAATCTGTGGCGGAAGATGTAAGGCGGGGCCTCTCATATGACGCACACCTGCACACTTGCTAGCCTGTTCCACTCTTTGTTTTCCGAATGCAAGGAAGTATTCTTGACTCGCTTCTGAAGTATCATTGTACATAAAACTACCTCTGTATATTCTCTGTCGAGCTGCGGAGGTTAGCTAATCGTTGGGATATAAACATTGGCATACGGCTACGGATAAAGATTAACCAAGTTCGAAACCTAAGATTAGACTGTATGGCTTTTTAATAGCAATCACAGCTTCTCCAGTTAAAGCCATTTTATTATTGACCATATAACTCCGTAATATCCTCCGCTGTTAACCCCCAGACAGATACATACATATATATATTTGAAATGCTCTTTTTCCTCATCGTTCCTCCATCTTTTGAGAGTCAAGTTGCGTGCGGTGAGGAACAAGCACTGCAGGGCGTTTAGGGTCGTCCGTGGACATGAGGATTATCGGGACCAAGAAGATTTAAAACAATCTATAATCGTGATCTTAAAGACCTTCACGATAAGATGGTTTCGTGACATTAAAGACATCGAGGTTGACTTTTCGTTGGATCCAATGTCGTCCTGTAGCAACCAGCCCTGATTTATTTTATAGTCTGAGTTCATAACCTGGCTATTGACCTCAAGGACCTCGCTTACCACATCTTGTCCGGATAAAATACATAGAAATTCCAAGATAAACTTACAAATATGTTACTTTCAATCAAATCGGACAGATATTACAGCAGTGTTTTCAGTCACCATTTTTCAGCTTAATCTTAATTTAATTTAAACCCAACTTTTTTGAAATATTGAGATTTACAGTAGAGCTAAAGAACCTGTGATTATTCATGATAATGTAAACTCATTATTCATGTAAAATCAATAACTAATGCAGCTTTAACCCCTAAAAGTAACCCAAAAGACAACAAATCCCACATCAATAGTGATAACTCATACTACTAGCTAACATCGCAAATGCTTGTATTTTTGTAGGTTGACCTTAAGGACCTCGCTTACCACATCTTGTCCGGATAAAATGCATAGAATTTCAAAGATAACTTTCAATCAAATCGGACAGACATTAGAGCCGTGTTCTTCAGTCTCCATTTTCCAGCTGAATCTTGAAAAGACCGTCAAATTTAACAACCAAACGTTACCTCACCATAAACCCAACGTTTTTTTAAAGTGACCTCAATGTAGCTGCAGCCATACTAAGAAAAGAATAATGCCACAGGTGAAATCCTTAGTATAGAAATAACGTATTAGGCTTTATGCAACCAGCGTCTGGCTCTTAAGCTCCTAAAGAAAGTGCTTATATCAAAAGTCTCTGCATTTTGCTGAAGCAACAGTCGATTAAAATGAACTTTTTTTGCTAAAAACTGTAGATTTAATTAAGTTAATAGTAAATTATAGGCAAAACAACTATGAAATATTGAGATTAAAGACACTATAATACAGTAGAGCTGAAGAACCTGTGATTATTCAGGATAATGTAGAGATTTGACTCATTATTCATGTCAACTAATGCAGCTTTAACCCCAAAAAGTAACCCAACAGACATCAATCCCACATTTATAGTGATAATTCGTTCATAACATCGCAAATGCTTGTATTTGTGTAGTTAATGTACAAAATGGAGATAATATGTTATTATTTGTCCATGTCACACACAGTTTATTGAAATGTTGGTGCATGTAAGCGTGGTCCAGAAGAGTTTTAATGTTTCCCCTTGTCTCTCTCCCACCAGTTGTTACTCTTTCTCAGTTACAAACAATAACAAGAGTTGCATGATAGAAAAGCTATTTTAAAGTACAAAGGAAAAAGGATGTATATTTTCAGACTGCAGATTTTTTTTACGGATGTTGTTCGCATAATATGATATTGTTTTTGCATAGTGTTAAAAAATACAGTGACAAGACGTTATGATTCATTAAAAAACACTTCCATAGAGCGGTGCAGGGATGACGTGTTTACCCGGAAGGAAGCTGCTGGTTCCCTCGACAAAAAAGCAACGGGATTTCTCCATAGGATTTTAGAAAAGAGCTGGAAATAAGATCTGTGGAAAACGAACCTGTTTGATAAATGCACGTTTTGTTCAGCCGGATAATCTCCACATGTCTACCCTACTTTTATAATGTTCGAATCATAAATCTAATGGCCAGAAGCAAAATGCTAACGTTATGCTATAAAGGAACTACAGCCGAGTCCAGCAGCACGACTTCAACGTCACGCCAACTTAAGATCCATATTCAAACATACAGATTCTAAATGGTACGAGTTGAAGCGTTTGTTTGAACAGTTTGCAGGAGGCAGGTACTTGCTTTCAAGCAGAACAGGGCTAACAAACTAATGGCGCATTTCCACTACACGGTCGGCCTCGGCCACGCTCGGTACGGCTTGGCCGCATTGGGCCTTAACAGGGCCGACTCACTTCATGCTGCGCTTCCATTACAGTTTAGGAACTGGGGTAGTTACTATAGTAACGCAGTGTAGGCGGAGCCGTGACGTCATCTTCAATGAGAACTCCAGAAACACAACACAGCCGTTAGCTGTGAGCACTCAGAGCTCACAGCTCCTCATATATGTTCAGAAACTCGACAAAAGTTAAACAAGTACACACCACAGACTGCCTGTGTCATGGTGAATACAGTCGCTGCTTTATTTATGTCTGTATAGGCCGTTGTTGTGAGTGTGGACGGTCGGAGCATATACTGCGTTAGCTTAGCCAATCTCCATCTAGAAAAACACGCATTTTAAAAGGTGTTTCGCCTGCCGTCTGTCTGCAGACTTGACAAAGCATTAATTCATGGTTTTTACTAACCGGTATCAGTATGTTGTTACTTCGGCATCATTTTGAAACGTGTATTACAATTAAATCACGGTCAAATATGTCCATCTTGTTGTAGTTGTAGCCCCCTTGCCAGCGCTCCTCTCTCTAGTTTAACATACTCAGCCCGACTCAGCCCTGTTTGTTGGCCCCGATAGAACCACAATTTTGTCGGGCCAGAAAAGAGGTGAAAAAGTGGCCCCGGGCCGTGCCGGGCCGGGACTAGGCCTAGTGGAAGCACAACCAAAAACGGGCACGGCACGACACGGCACGCTTAAAGCGAGCTCCGCGCTGTAGTGGAAATGCGCCATTAGAGGAGTGTTTACGTGTTCGGCGTAATGGCGTACAACGGCCTCCTCAACTTCTGTAGTCCTATTCAGCCACTTGGTAACAACCATCGTTTTTCCGACACGTCAACTCTTCAGAAATCACCAGTGGGGTCACTGCTGATGGATTTAATGTCGTAGAACAAAACGTGATCCGTCTCTTCAATTTGTGTCAACCACAGACCTTATTTCCAGATATTTTCCAAAATCCTATGGAGAGATCCCATTGGCTCTGACCCCTAGATTCCACCGGGGCCGTCTGCGCCCCGTTACGGCTGCGTGACGGCTGCGTGACGGCCGCGTGACGGCCGCATGACGGAAGAAGCTGCTGGGACTCCCAGCAGCTTCTACTGAAGCCTTCCGAGTAAATCGCCAGAACGCCGACACCTCCTCATCTCTACCGCTCCCATGTTTTATTTTGTGTTGCCATAAGTTAGTCTCTCTGCGTTTGTGCACTGGGCGAATGCTAATGCTAATAATGCTAATGCCAGGATAATAAAATGGCGGCTCTACAAAACATTTCAGAGTTGTACGGGGTTTGCAATTCGCCCAGCCAATCAGAACTGGGGCACTTTTTTCCCCCAGGAAAGTACCATCTCTCAGCAGGCACTAAAAATGGGGGTAAAAGTTCCCGAGATGAAGTACTCTTTTTGGTGTGAACGCGACATAAGGGGTACTAACGGAACTAAACGCGAAAAGTACGGTGAAAAGTACTCCGGTGTGAACGCAGCTAATGGGTGCTATTCCACCAGACGCGCCGCGTTACGGCTAGAAGCGTCCCAGAAGCGTCCCAGAAGCGTCCCAGAAGCGTCTCGGCGCTGGGCTCCGCTAAAAATAGGATGCTGGTCTATTTTCGACGCGACCTGAGGTGTTGCATAGCGCCGGGCAGGAAGTGGACCGGTCAGAGCATCCAGTCAATCCCCAAAATAAACTAATTTTGCAGACCCTATCCCTCCGTAGTCTTTCAAGTAGGAGAAATGCCAGCGTTCTCCTCCGGTTTACAGGCACTGTGTAAATTATATATATAGAATAATTATGATGATGAACGAATTTTTTTACCACTAAAACGCATCTTTGATTCATGTCGTTTATAACTGGACTATTACAATTATTACTAACTTTGTCTGTACAAAGTATCCTGTCCAGGAAATATGCCCAAATCAACAAAAACTGCGAGCCGGCACGCAAGACGCTCCACTCCTGAAACGCTTCTGAAACGTGCCCGGTAGGGTTTGACGCTGTAGGAGGTCGGAACAAAACCGCGGCGCAGCCGTGACGCGGCACAGACGGACCCGGTGGAATCCCGGGGTGAGACGAGGGAACCCGTAGTGGTAAAATGCTAACTCACTTCCGTGTTTTAGGACTTGTCACTGCACCACTCTATTAGTGCAGCGTTAATGTGTACTATTTAAAAAGAGGCTGTTCACAGAACACTTTATGGTGAAACACAGATTCTCTCCTCGTGTGTTTGAGTGTCTTTTTGTTTCTTCTGTTCAACACAAACTGGAAAACCGTCACCGAGAGAAAGGGATGAGAAGATATGTGTTTTAGGTTCAGGAGCAAATCTGTGGCAGCAGAAACAGAAGATAGTATTTTTTGTATTTGCTGTCCTGCACTCAGAGGACACAGAGACTGCAGCTGTGGAGAATAAAGATGGTTTTGAGAGAATTTGATGATGTGTGTTTGTTTTTGTTGCACATGTGTGACTGGTTTGTTTTACTTTAGTTAACATCACAATTCAGTTTGAGTTTAGTATATAAAATATAATATAATCTGACATTTTAAAGACTGTTTACCGACTTACTATACTATTACTTTTTATTAACAATATTATCTGGCATTTTTATGACTTTATATAACATACTATTCTATTGTGTTTTTTTCGGGGGACACTAAAGAGTGACGCACACAGCTGGAGACCAGGGGACACTAAAAAGTGAAGCACACAGCTGGAAGACCAGGGGACACTAAAGAGTGACGCACACAGTTGGGAGACCAGGGGACACTAAAGAGTGACGCACACAGCTGGGAGACCAGGGGACACTAAAGAGTGACGCACACAGCTGGGAGACCAGGGGACACTAAAGAGTGACGCACACAGCTGGAAGACCAGGGGACACTAAAGAGTGACGCACACAGCTGGGAGACCAGGGGACACTTAAGAGTGATGCACACAGCTGGGAGACCAGGGGACACTAAAGAGTGACGCACACAGCTGGGAGACCAGGGGACATTAAAGAGTGACGCACACAGCTGGGAGACCAGGGGACACTAAAAAGTGACGCACACATCTAGGAGACCAGGGGACACTGATTGACTTGAACACTGAGAATGTATTTATTAACTTCAGACATTTTCATATACAAATGTGATCATACACCAACACACTTTTTAGATATATACATTTTTCACACACAACGCACAACCATTTACTAAATTAAACCATATCCCATCATAATACGAGCAAATAAAAAGGCACAACAATAAATATATTATGTGTGTGTGTGTGTGTGTGTGTGTGTGTGTGTGTGTGTGTGTGTGTGTGTGTGTGAGTGTCCTAGTTGGGTTGCCGTACGGAGTTGTGCAATATGGCGGACCATCTCGCACATGCGCAGTACCGATCGGGCAGGTGGACGGATCGGGTAGTGACCAAGCCCCCAGGAAGTGCGCCGGACTCAGATGAAAATATTCGTGGTGGCCAAACGGCGGTACTACACTTCCTTTTGGTTGCCAGGCCCGGAAACACTTTTTCCCATTGACTTACATGGGGAAAGAGTGGTCTGTAAATCGTTGGATAATTTTTTTTAAACTAAATAAACTACCCAGTATGAACACTTGTATAGCCCTTATTAAAAACATTCGTTCCTCAAGTTGTAAAAATGTGCTAATAACGTTATTCTGTGAGTTATTTCCCTCTGCATTATGAACGCGCATCTAACCCACGGGACCGCGCCGCCCGGCACGTTCATGTTACGTGTTCAGCACTACATGCGTTTATCTTTACCCATGGATGCACAATAAGAACGGACCCATATCGCCTTACTGCCAGCCCACGGAGCTGTAATAATGGATATATTCAGTGGCGACTGGTCATTAGGGGCAGGTGGGGCTGTGCCAGCAGAAAGTATTACAAATAATGATTACAAAAATGCAAAAAAAAAAATAAAAAAAAATATAAAATATATTTTAAGATCATGTTTAATCATCTGATTCGTCTGTACATTGCTGTTTTAGTCTGTGTTCTTCTAATTAGTGTGTCTACAGTCACAGTGTGTGCCTATTGAGCTGTTTAGAGCCATGTGGGACAAAACCTGATTATGCCCCTTCCTCTCGCTGTGAAGTCAACGGTGACTGTAAAAACTACACTGCGCATGCTCAGAGTATTTTCTATGTAATGTGTGTGGCAAAAAAATAATGACCAGAGGGGCACGGAGCTACCATCCCCACCATACGTCATCTCAAATCATTCAGAGCTGATTGGCTGTAAGTACGTGTGCCGCAAAAAGTGTGGTGCTTGAAGAGGAGACGAGAGAGCTGCAGTGGCGCGTCCTAAAACCAGGAAGTAAGCACAAAAAAGCAATGAGATTTCTCCAGAGGATTTTAGAAAATAGCTCGAAATAAGATCTGTGGGAAACGTACCTGTTAGATAAATGCACGTTTTGATTAGCCGGATAACATCCACATGTCTACCCTACTTATATAATTTTTTTATCATAAATCTATCGATTAGATTTATGATAGACTTTTGAAACTACAAGAACATAAGGAGGACTTTTACAAAAAAGTAATAGAAATGTTTGTCCAGAAGGATAGGAAAATGGACTTCATCTTCAAGTCAAGGTAAGACCGCAATTTTATTGAAAATGGGATCTTACTAAGAGAGAACAATTCAATATTTAAATGATAAAATTACATTTTTTGGGTATCCTTTTGTTGAACTGTCTGTTTAAAATTAATCGAAGCATCAGACAAAAAAAGCTTTTGAAAATAATATTATATTTTGGTTTAGGTCAAAATATAATATTTGTAAACCTGAAGAGTCAGTGCCAGTGCCTCACCAGCCATGAACCTCACTGCACGTCACTGCAGAAGCTTATATATAGACATCTAAGTTTTTTGTGCCCCACGACTTTTGTACATATAAAAACGCCACTGGATATATTGCACATGTTTGCTGTAATTCATCATTTGTAAAATATTATACTACATGGGCTCTGTATGATTAAATCTTGTACCGTAAATGTTGTATTAAATAAAGTTAATATTACCGACGTAGATTAACGTCCCTGTAGCTTCTTATTGCACTAAGAAGTTTATTGCACTGTATATATATATATATATACATATATATACATATATACATATATATATACATATGTATATATATACATATATACATATATATACATATACATATACATATATATACATACATATATATACATATATATATATATACATATGTATATGTATGTATATGTCTATATATATATATGTATATATATATGTACATACATATACATATATATATATATATATATATATATATATATATATATATATATATATATACAGTGCAATAATTCTTTCATGCTAAATGAAGCTCTGTTGCTTGGATATCACTAGATCCTGTTACAGCGTAATATAAAAGTACATAACGATTGATGTGTAAATTAGCATAATTACTAGCTAACCGCTAGCTGCTAACTGCCGCCTCGTTAATATCAAATCTATCATAATAACAATCCATTACCATGCTGTCATGAACGTGCGGTGCTGTTACGTGTACGCAAATTGACGTGCTTGATGTGAACGAGCATTTTGGGGGGCATGGTTAAAGTTGCGCATGCGCTATGAGCGCACATACGGGTACTTCTCAGGCATGCCGGGTAATCTGTGACGTTTCGCTCTCTCAAAAGTTGGGCCATTTTATCATCATGCGCGAATGAGCCGGGTTGCATTCGAATAGTCCATTTAGCTTAGGAACCTTCCTAACGGAGTGAAATGACCCGGAAGTCCCTCAGTGGCAGCCATGATAAGTGCCGTTCGAATTCTCTAAATTAAAAGGAAAGGAGGTTTCAAACTTCCTTTATAACCTCCTTTAGCCTAGGAACCACTGGACCTCCCTAACCGAAAGGAGAGGAGAAAATGCTGCCCCACAATGCCTTGCGGCCGCAGCATTTGCCGTCACACAACAGTCGGCCGTTCACGGAAACAACCGATTATGAACGAGAAATGATATCATGAAAGTTACGGTGCTTATTAAGCATTTTAAAACGTATGTGGTAAGTTGCCAAAGTGCTTTGTTTTGAACGTTCATCAGTATTATAATCAAAAAGAGAAATATGAACGTTAGTTTTTACTGAAATTATCAAATAAAGTCAACATTTCACAGTCTTTACTGAGCTGTGTGGGGTTTGTTCAACTTTTAAAAGATGTTTGAATGGTGATATACACAGTGATAGATGTTAAGGACTAACGTTTATAATAAATACATTTGTATTGATTTGAAGATCTTTTCATACAATCATACGTATTGGGATCATTTGTATTAATGTGGACCGGAGGGAGAGGGTGACGAGCATAAGTTTCACTTTCCTTTTTTATTTCAATTCCAACTTTGGTCATGAAGAATATGTTTCTCTGTTGTCCCCGTTCATAAAGCATAAAACAACAGCATCAGAGCACGGTGCAGAGTCTCTAGATGAGTTTACAGTAGTCCCTCGTTCTTATTAAACATCCATGTTGTAGTCCGCTGTATAGAAAACTGTAGTTTCCATAGTTTCCCCACAGCAGCAGGCGCACATTTATGACCTCTGCTGGCGCATCATAAACACGTCGGATAGTGAAAGTGCAGTCGGATTCTCTAAAGTGCCGCAGTCTCTTCTCCTAAATCCTTTTGAATTCTCCTATCCACTATCCCTTAACCCCATGACGTTTCACTCCGAGGTCAAGGAATAGACGATAGGGTTAGAACTTAGGAGCTGTTTTTTTGGAGTATTCGAACGCAACCCAACTCTCATAGGAATGAATGAGGCCCCGCCTCCCACGCTGTATCCAGTTCTTATTATACATCCATGGTAGTGACAGACACTAAAGAGTGACACACACAGCTGGGAGACCAGGGGACACTAAAGAGTGACGCACACAACTGGGAGACCAGGGGACACTAAAGAGTGACGCACACAGCTGGGAGACCAGGGGACACTAAAGAGTGGCGCACACAGCTGGGAGACCAGGGTTGCGTTCGAATACTCCAAAAAAACAGCTCCTAAGTTCTAACCCTATCGTCTATTCCTTGACCTCGGAGTGAAACGTCATGGGGTTAAGGGATAGTGGATAGGAGAATTCAAAAGGATTTAGGAGAAGAGACTGCAGCACTTTAGAGAATCCGACTGCACTTTCACTATCCGACGTGTTTATGATGTGCCAGCGGACGTCATAAATGTGCGTCTGCTGCTGTGGGGAAACTATGGAAACTACAGTTTTCTATACAGCGGACTACAACATGGATGTTTAATAAGAACGAGGGACTACTGTAAACTCATCTAGAGACTCTGCACCGTGCTCTGATGCTGTTGTTTTATGCTTTATGAACGGGGACAACAGAGAAACATATTCTTCATGACCAAAGTTGGATTTGAAATAAAAAAGGAAAGTGAAACTTATGCTCGTCACCCTCTCCCTCCGGTCCACATTAATACAAATGATCCCAATACGTATGATTGTATGAAAAGATCTTAAAATCAATACAAATGTATTTATTGTAAACGTTAGTCCTTAACATCTATCACTGTGTATATCACCATTCAAACATCTTTTAAAAGTTGAACAAACCCCACACAGCTCAGTAAAGACTGTGAAATGTTGACTTTATTTGATCATTTCAGTAAAAACTAACGTTCATATTTCTCTTTTTGATTATAATACTGATGAACGTTCAAAACAAAGCACTTTGGCAACTTACCACATACGTTTTAAATTGCTTAATAAGCACCGTAACTTTCATGATATCATTTCTCGTTCATAATCGGTTGTTTCCGTGAACGGCCGACTGTTGTGTGACGGCAAATGCTGCGGCCGCAAGGCATTGTGGGGCAGCATTTTCTCCTCTCCTTTCGGTTAGGGAGGTCCAGTGGTTCCTAGGCTAAAGGAGGTTATAAAGGAAGTTTGAAACCTCCTTTCCTTTTAATTTAGAGAATTCGAACGGCACTTATCATGGCTGCCACTGAGGGACTTCCGGGTCATTTCACTCCGTTAGGAAGGTTCCTAAGCTAAATGGACTATTCGAATGCAACCCAGGGGACACTAAAGAGTGACGCACACAGCTGGGAGACCAGAGGACACTAAAGAGTGACGCACACAGCTAGGAGACCAGGGTTGCGGTCGAATACTCCAAAAAAACAGCTCCTAAGTTCTAACCCTATCGTCTATTCCTTGACCTCGGAGTGAAACGTCACGGGGTTAAGGGATAGTGGATAGGAGAATTCAAAAGGATTTAGGAGAAGAGACTGCGGTACTTTAGAGAATCCGACTGCACTTTCACTATCCGACGTGTTTATGATGCGCCAGCGGAGGTCATGAATGTGCGCCTGCTGCTGTGGGGAAACTATGGAAACTACAGTTTTCTATACAGCGGACTACAACATGGATGTTTAATAAGAACGAGGGACTACTGTAAACTCATCTAGAGACTCTGCACCGTGCTCTGATGCTGTTGTTTTATGCTTTATGAACGGGGACAACAGAGAAACATATTCTTCATGACCAAAGTTGGAATTGAAATAAAAAAGGAAAGTGAAACTTATGCTCGTCACCCTCTCCCTCCGGTCCACATTAATACAAATGATCCCAATACGTATGATTGTATGAAAAGATCTTAAAATCAATACAAATGTATTTATTATAAACGTTAGTCCTTAACATCTATCACTATGTATATCACCATTCAAACATCTTTTAAAAGTTGAACAAACCCCACACAGCTCAGTAAAGACTGTGAAATATTGACTTTATTTGATCATTTCAGTAAAAACTAACGTTTGTAGTGATCACTAATTAACTGGGTTACATAATTCACTCATGGAACTACAGGTTGGGGGTATTGTTCCGCACGGACACAAATGTTGACTGTACCTCCTGTGTACTTACTGCGTGTCCTCCCTTTCGCTTTCTCTTCTCTTCTCGGGCTGCGACCCGACAGCATGTCCATTTCTGCTGCTCATTAAAGCCAGATTTGCACCTTCGATGCACCGCCTCCGACTCCCTTCTCTCGGCACTACATTGGTGACCCCGACATAAGTCTCGCGAAGGTTCCGAAACTGAACCGAACGCGGCAAAAAACACTGTTTTTCTCGGAATGCCGGAGATTTTTGGAGACGTCCGTGGCTGCCACGTGCACACGGACTGAGGCTCGGTGCGCCCCACGGAATGGCTGAGGACGTCGCTCGCCATTCCCGCGACCTGCTAGGTATGGAGGAACCCGACTTCTACCTCGTGGAGCTGTTTCTTCGGGACATGCGGCTGCATGTCCAGGCTGCGCTGGCTAACACGGCTAGTGTTGAGCCCCGCGCTTTGGCCGAAGAAGCTAGCCGGTTCTTCCTGGCCGCCCGGCGATTTACCCCTGAGGTGCTTGCCACTGCACGCTGCAGCACCTTCCCTGGTGGGGGCATGCCGCCTAGCAGAGGCTCCGGGGCCGACGACGACGACAGCGACTAACGGCCGCCGAGAACGGCTAGCCACGACTGCTAACAGCTAGCAGCTACCAACGGCTACCGACAGCTAGCCACGACAGCTGACGGCTAGCAGCTACCAACGGCTAACGACGACAGCTAGCAAGGGCTAACGACGACAGCTAGCAACGGCTAACGACATCCGACTGTTTTGTTTTTTTGTTTTTTTTTGTGGTGCCGGAGGGGGGGTTCGATCAAGTCTGGTCGGCCCCATGTGGATCCTCTCACAATTTCGCCCACTTGTTTTTGATCGTGGACGGGACGACCCTTTTGAGCTTTTTCTGGTGCCTGAGAGGAGGTTCGACCATGTCTGGTCGGCCTCGTGTGGACCCTCTCGCTTTTTCACCACCTCGACGGCGGCTTCGGACGTCGCCCATGCCTTCATCGGCCCGTGGGTGGCGCGCTTCGGGACCCTGTCTGGCCTCTTCCCTCGCCTCGGTGGTTTCGGACGTCGCCCATGCCTTCATCTGCCCGTGGGTGGCGCGCTTCGGGACCCTGCCTGGCCTCACCTCTAACCGCGGCTCACGGTTCGCCTCGACGGCGGCTTCGGACGGCGCCCCGTCTGGCCTCTCCCCTGTCCACGGCTCCCTCCTCCCGGGGACACGGCTCCTTCCTCCCGAGGACTTCGTACCCGCCGCCGCTGTGCCTTCGCCTGCGGCCGAGCAGCGCTCCTCCCTGCTGGGGACCACCGGGGTGTTCACGCCTGTCCCCACGTCACAACACATCGACCCTGCTTTCTGCGGCCCCCTGACGACGGCCCGTTCCGGCCCGCCCCCCACCCCCCGGTGGGGATGCCCTCGCCCTCGTTAGGGCCCCTACCCTCGCCTGCGGCCCCACCCTCCTCGGCCCCTGTGGTGCTTCCTCCCGGACGCGAGGATTGTGTCCATGGTTGAATTCTGGGGGGGCTTGTGTAGTGATCACTAATTAACTGGGTTACATAATTCACTCATGGAACTACAGGTTGGGGGTATTGTTCCGCACGGACACAAATGTTGACTGTACCTCCTGTGTACTTACTGCGTGTCCTCCCTTTTGCTTTCTCTTCTCTTCTCGGGCTGCGACCCGACAGCATGTCCATTTCTGCTGCTCATTAAAGCCAGATTTGCACCTTCGATGCACCGCCTCCGACTCCCTTCTCTCGGCACTACACGTTCATATTTCTCTTTTTGATTATAATACTGATGAACGTTCAAAACAAAGCACTTTGGCAACTTACCACATACGTTTTAAAATGCTTAATAAGCACCGTAACTTTCATGATATCATTTCTCGGTCATAATCGGTTGTTTCCGTGAACGGCCGACTGTTGTGTGACGGCAAATGCCGCGGCCGCAAGGCATTGTGGGGCAGCATTTTCTCCTCTCCTTTCGGTTAGGGAGGTCCAGTGGTTCCTAAGATAAAGGAGGTTAGAGGAAGTTTGAAACCTCCTTTCCTTTTAATTTAGAGAATTCGAACGGCACTTATCATGGCTGCCACTGAGGGACTTCCGGGTCATTTCACTCCGTTAGGAAGGTTCCTAAGCTAAATGGACTATTCGACCGCAACCCTGGGGACACTAAAGAGTGACGCACACAGACCTTTTCATGACCTTTATGACCTTTACCATAGGCTACTATCATTTATTTTTCACTTTTTATAACATACATTTCTACAACATACTATACCTTTTTAGAGTTTGATGACATACTAAACTCAGGCTATTCTATAACTTTGATGACTTCTTTATGAATTTTTGGGATAATGTGCAGCGACGCGGTCATTATGGGGAAAAGAACACCGACAGGCTGATCAGGAGCCCGACGCAAAGCGGAGGGATCTAGATCTGCATGAATTACTACATTATCCCGCTTATCACACGGCCACATTCTCAACAAAGTAACGATATGACTCCCAATATTAATTGAAATGCTTTTATGGATTTAGAAAATGATTTTATTGATTTAAAAAATAGTTGTATGTATTGATTTAAATTGACATGCATCCGCTAAGAAAGATAGTCCGTTGTTACCGTTTGAAAAACGTAGCAACGGCAGGAAGGCGGAGCTTTTTGATTACAGATTTGAAAACATCGTTGCTTGCTTTAAAAGTAGCACAATTCATTATGTCAAACCTTGGAAAGTATCTAGATATCCCTGCCCTAATGCCAAAGGAACTGCACACTGAATATGTTGTGCCGTTTGATGTCTATGTCTGGACCGCTGCGTAAAAAGGAGGGTTTCTGCCCGTTACTTCTCCGCTGTTTTATTGTCGCTCTTGTCTTGTCAGTTCGAAAACCAAACTGTATACAGTTAAATCGAACGGACTTCTTTGTGCAGATGTGAGCGTCCTTAACAACGGTCAATAAATCCTTGACAGCGGTCTGTCTGTTCTGGATTAACAATGTTCTGAATTGACCAATCAGAATCAAGTATTCAACTAAGCCATGTAATAAGACTTTATATAACATACTAATCTATGAATGTTTCCAACATGCTATTGTTTGACACTTTCATTACATTTTTATCATTAACTTGACATACTGTATATTATGACTGTTTCCAACAAACAACACTCTGGCCCTTTCTCATTTCTCTAACTCCCCTCCTCGACTCCCCCTCCTCGACTCCTATCCTCGTGTCTTAGTCCCACCCACAAGAGTCGAGGAGGGGAACCGAGGAAATAGGAGTCGAGGAGGGGAGCCGAGGAGAGAGGAGGGGAAGCAGCAGGCGGTTAGAGAAATGAGAAATCCTCTCTGAGTGGTCATTTTAAAGAGACGTCCATTAATGATGACAGGAGGCACAGCAGCCCTCTGTCTGATGGACAGATGTGTTCATGACGACTTATATATTTACTTTTAATTCATTCACAGTGCGGTATAATGAGACAATAACAGGCTACAGATGCGGACACACACACACATGTATTTATATAAATATATACAATTTCAGATTCAAACAAGTATGAGAGCACTCTCATAATAACGTAACACAATCAGAGACTGGATATATCCCCCAGAGGACCCGCGGAGGACCCATCAGTGTATCCTCCGTTATAGCTCCACCAGAGAGCCTCCTCTCTCCTCTCTCTTCTCTCCTCTCTCCTCGGTTATAGCTCCTCCAGAGAGCCTCCTCTCCTCTCTCCTCTCTCCTCGGTTATAGCTCCTCCAGAGAGCCTCCTCTCCTCTCTCCTCTCTCCTCTCTCCTCGGTTATAGCTCCTCCAGAGAGCCTCCTCGACGCTCGATCCTCGGTCCTCGATGTGTATTTAGAGAAATGAGATGTCCTTCAACATGGCGCGCTGAAATCCATTTCCGGGTCACTACCGGAGGACCGAGGAGTCGAGGAGTCTTTGAAATGAGAAAGGGACTCTGACTTTTTTGTTTATTTGTATGACTTTTTATGACTTACTGTACTATTCGTTTTCGTGACATACTATACTGAGACTTTTTTATGACTTACTGTACTATGATATTTGCATGTCTTTTATGACACACACTATAAAATAAAACATATTTCGACAACATTTAATCCAAACACAACTAGAAGACATCCACACAGTTAACAAAAAACACTTCACAGCATGAACTGCATTTATAAAATTTATTTATATAGATATATTCATCTATGCAGTAATGTATGATATTTATATTTATATATAAATCTACGCATCCTGCTGTCCTTTCACAGAACAGAAGCACAACGACAGAAGCTCTGGATATTAAAGGCCAGACGTTCTGCGTTCATCGACAGGAAACAAAAACAGCCTTTAAATTACAATCACTTCAGTGACGTTACAATCATTCTTCATCTGGAACAGTCCTATTTCACTTTAACTACACTCAGCTAAAGTCTGTACATGTTTATCCAAGCGAGTGGGAGTTGTGGTCGCTGCCAAATATACCTTATTGTGTCTTAAATATCTCCATGTATTCAGTGTTTCTGTATCGTCCACTGATGCACGAGCAGAAATCAGCAAGCACTAGAGACACTGATGCTTTTAAACTCATCACAATGCCCAAATCATTTAGAAATAATCACACGCTATGGACAACAACAACTTGCATGTGAGATAAGACTTTTTAAACTTCCCTAATTCATTCAGATTTAAAACATTCATAGCAGCTTTACGTCCACATTCCTCTCATTATCGTCTGCTTTTTTTAAAGTCTTAACTCCACAGTATTTTTTCCAGCTTATCAAACAGCATTTGAATCTCCCGTTCGTTGAAAGTATACACAAGTTTCTCCTCGCTATAAATCAAAAAGCAGTCACATATTGCACTATGAATGCAGAAATACCAGCTTACACTATACAGAAAAGTGCTTCTAATGTTTATCCACACACACAGGATGCTACACACAAACACAGGAACACACACACATCGATCAGTGTGTCTTTTTACCGTCACACAGCCCTACAGTACAGTACATTTTATGGTCTCCCCCTCCCTTTTAAATGTCACTTTTCAGCTTTAAGAGGTGTAATTGGGTGGGGGAGTTATTTTTACAGTTCTTCAAGTATTAGAGGAAGGTTCAGGAATGGACTTTGAAGGCCAGCAGCTCCTCTGAGTGCATGTTGTTGAGCGAGCGAAGGTCGGGAAGTTTGAGAAGCAGCTTGGTGAAAACGGCCGATTCGTTGGGGGGGTGGTTTTTGGTGATTAAACTGCGCAGAGTTCGGATCAAAGTCTCCTGAAGCGCCTCCACAGAGTTCACGTTCTCGATGCCCGAGCGATCTGTGGAGGACAGGAAGAGATCATTTTATGTGTTAAAAATAACTCAAATCAATGATCATGTTATAATGGGTATAGAGGTTGTCGGATGCCAAACTAATGAAGGTTTCATAAGATATAGTTATATATTGGGCCATGAAGAAATGTCATCATAAAGTAATCAATCAATCAAAATGTATTTATAGAGCCCAATATCACACATTTTACCTTAGTGGACTAATGAAACTCAGCGCAAGTTCAACCAGGAAGACCGTCTTTACTAATCCATTTACTATTTTTACGTTACTACTCTCTCTCCTCTCTAAGTGATCGGGGGCGTCACTCCCCAGCTTAACCAATCACTTCGCTCTATTCTCACAAGCCTATCATAGCGCTCCGCTAACCCTTTTAAATCTGCTCTCCCCTCTGACAGCTGTCATTTCAGGTGACTCGACGCAACCCTCCTCCACCCCTTCTCACCTCCTGTCCCTCTGAATCCAGGGTCAAGCTAAGCCCCTCCCCTTCAGACCGAACCCAACTATCCATTCACCACCACCAGGGTCAAGCTAAGCCCCTCCCCTTCAGACCGAACCCAACTATCCATTCACCACCACCAGGGTCAAGCTAAGCCACTCCCCTTCAGACCGACCCCAACTATCCATTCACCACCACCAGGGTCAAGCTAAGCCACTCCCCTTCAGAACGACCCCAACTATCCATTCACCACCACCAGGGTCAAGCTAAGCCACTCCCCTTCAGACCGACCCCAACCATCCATTCACCACCACCAGGGTCAAGCTAAGCCACTCCCCTTCAGACCGACCCCAACTATCCATTCACCACCACCAGGGTCAAGCTAAGCCCCTCCCCTTCAGAACGACCCCAACTATCCATTCACCACCACCAGGGTCAAGCTAAGCCCCTCCCCTTCAGACTGAACCCAACCATCCATTCACCACCACAAGGGTCAAGCTAAGCCCCTCCCCTTCAGACCGACCCCAACTATCCATTCACCACCACCAGGGTCAAGCTAAGCCCCTCCCCTTCAGACCGAACCCAACCATCCATTCACCACCACAAGGGTCAAGCTAAGCCCCTCCCCTTCAGACCGAACCCAACTATCCATTCACCATCATTAGGGTCAAACTAAGCCACTCCCCTTCAGACCGACCCCAACTATCCATTCACCACCACCAGGGTCAAGCTAAGCCCCTCCCCTTCAGACCGACCCCAACTATCCATTCACCACCACCAGGGTCAAGCTAAGCCACTCCCCTTCAGACCGAACCCAACTATCCATTCATCACCACCAGGGTCAAGCTAAGCCCCTCCCCTTCAGACCGAACCCAACCATCCATTCACCACCACCAGGGTCAAGCTAAGCCCCTCCCCTTCAGACCGAACCCAACTATCCATTCACCACCACCACGGTCAAGCTAAGCCCCTCCCCTTCAGACCGACCCCAACTATCCATTCACCACCACCACGGTCAAGCTAAGCCCCTCCCCTTCAGACCGACCCCAACCATCCATTCACCACCACCAGGGTCAAGCTAAGCCACTCCCCTTCAGACCGACCCCAACTATCCATTCACCACCACCAGGGTCAAGCTAAGCCCCTCCCCTTCAGAACGACCCCAACTATCCATTCACCACCACCAGGGTCAAGCTAAGCCCCTCCCCTTCAGACTGAACCCAACCATCCATTCACCACCACAAGGGTCAAGCTAAGCCCCTCCCCTTCAGACCGACCCCAACTATCCATTCACCACCACCAGGGTCAAGCTAAGCCCCTCCCCTTCAGACCGAACCCAACCATCCATTCACCACCACAAGGGTCAAGCTAAGCCCCTCCCCTTCAGACCGAACCCAACTATCCATTCACCATCATTAGGGTCAAACTAAGCCACTCCCCTTCAGACCGACCCCAACTATCCATTCACCACCACCAGGGTCAAGCTAAGCCCCTCCCCTTCAGACCGACCCCAACTATCCATTCACCACCACCAGGGTCAAGCTAAGCCACTCCCCTTCAGACCGAACCCAACTATCCATTCACCACCACCAGGGTCAAGCTAAGCCCCTCCCCTTCAGACCGAACCCAACCATCCATTCACCACCACCAGGGTCAAGCTAAGCCCCTCCCCTTCAGACCGAACCCAACTATCCATTCACCACCACCACGGTCAAGCTAAGCCCCTCCCCTTCAGACCGACCCCAACTATCCATTCACCACCACCAGGGTCTAGACCCGGGGGGTTTCATCGGATCGGTTCTCCCCTCCCGAATGATACTCCTGCACAACGGGGCCTACTCGCCAAAACTCCATTACATTCATTTGTGTATTCCTGGCAATAAATATGTATTCTTATCAAAACCGTCTCTCCTGATTGAATACAGTTTGTACAGAATATGAATACGACACTAAATGCCATAACAAATGCTATTGTTTTGAATGTTTTGAATGTTATAGTATGGTAAAGACACTACTAACTCTGCTTTGGTCTTGGTAGAAAAGATACAAAATGAGTATTAAGCATAAATCTTATTAAAGCTTTCATTTTATGAGTTAAAAATAACTCAAGAGGGTGGTAAGAGATTGTCAAATGCTAAAATGATAAAAGTATTATAAGAAATATCATAAAATAGTGTGTCATAAAAAGTTATACTATAGTGTGCCTTTTAAAAAGCAGCCTTAAGCATTTGCATTTTTTGTCAAATCAAGAATAAGTATTAAGCATACATCGTGAGACAGGGCCGCCCCTGGCCAACTTGTGGCCCCACGCATATGTGATGAGGGGGGGGTGCTAGTGGAGCCATGTATTTTCATACTGTAAATGATCCATAAACAGCGCCCCCTACCTGCAGAAACCAGTACCACGGCAGTGAAGAGGCTCATCTCCTCCTCGCTGAGTCCCAGATTTACGAGTTTCTCGCTGAAGTCGAACATGGAGTTGAGGAGGTCTCCGGCCCCCATGGCTCTCAGAGTCTCTACGCCGTACCTCTTTCCCCCCAGGAAGGTGACGCTGTGATCCTTCACATCGAAGAGAGAAGCAAAACGCACCACCAGCACCTGCAGAGAAACAAAACACACCTCAAAAACACACCTCAACAACACACACCTCAAACACACCCCTCAAACACACACCTTAACACCCCTCAAACACACACCTCAAACACACACTTCAAAAACACCTCAAACACACACTTCAAAACACCTCAAACACACACCTCAAACACACACCTCAACAACACACCTCAAACACCTCAAACACACACCTCAAACACACACCTCAACAACACACCTCAAACACCTCAAACACACACCTCAAACACCTCAAACACACCTCAAACACCTCAAACGCCTCAAACACACCTCAAACACACACCTCAAACACACACCTCAAACACACACCTCACACACACCTCACACACACCTCAAACGCCTCAAACACACCAAACACACACCTCACACACACACACCTCAAACACACACCTCAAACGCCTCAAACACACCTCAAACACACCTCAAACACACCTCAAACACACCTCAAACACCCAAACACACCTCAAACACACACCGCAAAACACACCGCAAACACACCGCAAACACAACCGCAAACACACACCGCAAAACACACGCAAACACACACCGGCAAACAACCTCAAACACACCTCAAACACACACCTCAAACACACACCTCAAACACACCTCAAACACACACCTCAAACACACCTCAAACACACCTCAAACACACACCTCAAACACACCTCAAACACACCTCAAACCACACCTCAAACACACACCTCAAACACACCTCACACACACCTCAAACACACACCTCACACACACCACCTCACACCTCAAACACACACCTCACACACACACCTCACACACACCTCAAACACACACCTCAAACGCCTCAAACACACCTCAAACACACCTCAAACACACACCTCAAACACCTCAAACACACCTCAAACACACACCTCAAACACACCTCAAACACACCTCAAACACACACCTCAAACACACCTCAAAACACACACCTCAAACACACCTCAAACACACCTCAAACACACACCTCAAACACACCTCAAAACACACCTCAAAACACACCTCAAACACACACCTCAAACACACACCTCAAACACACACCTCAAACACACCTCAAAACACACACCTCACACACACACCTCACACCTCAAACACACACACACCTCACACACACACTCAACGTGGTCTGTGTTTTGTTTTTATGTTAACCTTACCGTCTGCCTCATGTTCTTATTGTATTCGTGTTTCTGTGGTCTTCATTTTAACTTTTGCTCTTTCTTGTGAAGCACTTTGTGAATTTTATTTCTGTGAAAGGTGCTATACTAAATAAACGTATTATTATTATATTATTATTTTACCTCGAAGGTGCCGGCCTTCAGCAGGCTGACCTGGTCGTGTTGACACAGATCTCTGAAACCCGGGATCTTCTTAGCGAACTCCACCACCTCCCTGACGGCGGGGGTGAAACTGTGAGAGAAATCCTCCCAAACCTCGTGTCCCGACTTGTGAGGGTCCACGTGAGGAGAAGTGTTCATCGGACACACCTGAGGAGAGAAGAAAGAGAGAGAGGGAGGATATTCAACTGTGTTCGTTCTGATGTACCCTATGGGGAAGAAATTACAAACTACATTTTGTATATTAATAAAGAAATCTCTGTCTCTCACCAGGTGCATCCTGTTGCCTCCTCTCCACGGGGGGGCGCTGTAGGCAGTGTTTACAGGACCCTCAGGGGGCGGAGCTACAAAGGCTGCGTGTGTGTAGGGGGTGGAGCCTCTGGACCCCCTGAAGGGGCAGTGGGTGGGAGGGTGCGTGGCCTCCTGGGGGCCCTGCAGGGTCACCATAATGTTGTTGTTGTGGTTCCAGGTGTCCTGAGGGGGCGGGGCCTCAGCGGAGGGGGGCAGGGCCTCAGCGGAAGGGGGCGGGGCCTCCTGGTTGTACATGAAGGTTTCCTGATGGGCCCGAGTCACGGAGCCAATCGCCTCCTCTGATAGGCTGTCAGACGCACAGGGAGAGGAAGAGCTGGTGTCCATGGCCACGCCCACGTCTGATTGGCTGGAGCGAGGGCAGGGGGCGGGGCCTGCGTTCTCTGAGGTAGCGTCATTGGCTGGGAGAGGGCAGGGCAGCATGGGGCCCCCGATCAGCTGGTTTTGGTGGATCTGGCCCACGAGAAGCTGGTTCTGGCCCACGAGCAGCTGGTTCTGGTTCTGGTTGTTCATCATGTTGTTCATGGCGCTCTGCATCTCCAGGAGCATCCGCTGCTTCTCTCGCTTCGGGATCCGCCCGAAACGCACCGCTGAGGAGAGGGAGGGAATATATTTGAGAGGGACTCACCTTTAGAGGGGCGTACGTTACAATACAATACAAGACAATACAAAGGGGTTTGTTTGTATTGATGGTTTATCCTGCAGTACTCATGTTTTATGGTCCAGTATTGATGTTTTATTGTTCAGTACTCACAGTCCCGGGACATCCCCACCAACAGGCACTTCTTGAAGCGGCACTGCTGGCAGCGGTTCCTGTTGATCCTCATGATGGGGCAGCTCTCGTTCTTAAGGCACTTCTTATACTGGATGTTCTGCTGGATGCTCCTCCGGAAGAAGCCCTGCGATCAGAGACAACATGTAACGGTCATTAAAGGTCATTAAAGGCGTTTGAAAAAGGGTTGGTAGAGGCGTTTCCTGGACTCAAAGGAGTTTTATTTTAGGTGTTTTTGGATAAAGTTAAAATGACAATGTCCTTATGTACCTATCTTTTTACCTTAAAACTTATTCTGAAGCATTTCAAAATTGTTTTGCTTTAATTAAACTGTACAAAAGTGCACATATTATAGGTACCGTGTGCTGTGCATGAATATATCAATATCACTATACATCTATTTGTGAGTTTCAGTAAAACTTTAGAACATTGGCTAACTCTAAAGTTGTCTGTTTGTCCGTATTGTGGTGTGTGTGTGTCACAGTTATGTAGGCCACTCAGCAGTATGCAGGGATATTAATATGAGCAGAGTGAACTACTTTCTCTGAGTCTCTGCTTGTTGCCGTGCAGTGACCCACTTCAACTGAACTGTGTGTGTGTGTGTGTGTGTGTGTGTGTGTGTGTGTGTGTGTGTGTGTGTGTGTGTGTGTGTGTGTGTGTGTGTGTGTGTGTGTGTGTGTGTGTGTGTGTGTGTGTGTGTGTGTGTGTGTGTGTGTGTGTGTGTGTGTGTGTGTGTACCTTGCAGCCCTCACAGGCGTGCACCCCGTAGTGGAAACCAGAGGCCACGTCCCCGCAGACTTTACACAGCAGAACCAGGCCGTTGATTTCTGATTAATGCACAAACAAAAACATCAGAAAAAGTAACCAAAAAATACTGCAAACGTGTCGAGGACAGTACATAGGTACATTTAATTAAGCACAGTAATTAAGGTAGGTAGGTAGGTAGGTAGGTAGGTAGGTAGGTAGGTAGGTAGGTAGGTATCTAGGTAGGTAGGTAGGTAGGTAGGTAGGTAGGTAGGTAGGTAGGTAGGTAGATAATACATAGTTAGATAGATAGACAGACAGACAGACAGATAGATAGAGAGATAGAGAGATAGATAGATGGATAGATAGATAGATAGAGAGATAGATGGATACATTTTGTTACAGGACCAGTGTGCTCAACATTAAAATACAGATACTTAAAAGTGGAAAAGAGTTAGAAATGTAAGTTAAATGAAAATGAAAAATAGTATATCAATCACTATAAACAATATACACAATTCTGGATGATTAAAATGTTCTTTAAAAAAAGCTCAAAAATACTGCAGTAGCATATAGCGGTATATAAACTCACATTGAGTATTTCCTTTTTATTCTACTTTATACTTCTACTTAATGCACAATTTCATCGTTGTACCTTTAATCTAAATGTATTTTTTACATGTCTACTGTTTGTATGTCTTTCACTGGTAACTGTATTCTGTGTGCCCATTATAGAGAGACCAAACGTACTTGTGATGCCACATTTCGCGGTGGAAGTGGAGGAGGAGGAGCGTCCGGTTTTCTGGGTTACAGGCAGGACTTTGGGGGTGGGTGAGGAAGAGGAGGGGAAGCTGCCGTTGGAGGAGTCGCTGTGGCAGGACTCTGGGCTGGAGGTGGAGGAGCTGATGTAGGCTATTACGCCCCCTGGTGGAGGAGAGAGGAACAGGAGGATTACAGGACTGCAGACACACAATCCTTTCATTTCCTTTCGATGTTCTACTTTCTGCAGGTGGTGCTTTCCTCTCTGTATGTTTGCATGCCCACTTCCTGCATTACATGCCCAGTATCTGCTTCACTACAGCAGCAACTGAGACGCTTCCTCCTCTCACACAGGCTGACCTCATTTCTTCCACAGAGATTAGGTAACAGCTTTATATAATGTCAGCTTCACAAGGGTGTGAGCCAGGTGGAGAGGCCTGTCCCTGCAGTCGTTTAAAGTCCATCAATGATACCAAATCTAGTGCTGAATCGGTTTTATTTACCCTGACAAAATATACGCTTCCTCTCATTTCAGTAGACATTGAATATGGGGCATTTTGACGATTTGCAGACACACATTGACCATACATAGATAACAGTGCTTGCAAAAAGTGGGATAGGAAATGTGTCGATTAGATTTGTAAAAATATGAATCATTACAATTTTCTTATTTTATAATATTATTTATATATTTTTTTAGTATATGTTACTTGTTCCTGCATACCCATTGAAGGAGGAGCCTGGGATTTTGGATTTCCATTGACAAAAAACTGCATTGTGTCTGTCGTTGCATTTGACAATAAAGCTTTATATATTTTAATTTTTAATCTTTAAAGAGCATTTCCCTGTGTTTATTAATATATAGCATTTCAATAAATATGTTGGCATTAGTAGAACGATAATACTTCTTGTTTTGTATTCATGTTATCCACATTTGATAAACCTGGAAAACTGAATGCAGAAATGCTGCATTCAGGTCCCATGGGAAATGTCACAATTTCAACACCCACAAGGCAATGGGAGACATGTAGATCAAATTAAATCAGATATTTTAACGTATGTAAGTCTTAAACTTCTAGTAAATGTCATGAATGTATTCAAAAGCATTCATTTTAGTTTTTTTAAGGGAATGTAACACACTATGTATTTGAAAATATCTAATTTCAATAAATATACAATGTTAATATCAACCCCAGTGTTTAGATTATACATCATTACATGAACACTGGGTAACATGTCATTTCTAGAGATATTCTACAACCAACGACCCTGAATAACACTGTATAACCTACAACGAGCATCGTGTATCCCATTATCCCCATGGTCCTTGAAAGCAGCACACACTATGAAAGTTTTCTTTTTTTTTTTAAAACACGCCCCCACGTGGTGCATACATGTTTTTTTTCCCGGGGTAACTGGGTCAGCGCAGGCCTCACGTGTACCCGCGGCGAGACGTCACACAATCTGACGGATGGAATTATGCAACGGCGCCTTTCAGCCAATCAGAGACGACGTAAGGGGAGCGTAAACACAGGTGCACATGGCTAGGCTGCTGGGTCCATGTGAGGACAGAGGACTGCAGTGCTGACCCAGTAATAACAACACAATACTAGCAATAACCTTTATATATATTACCACAAGTACCTTATTTAATATTTAACATAATTAATCTTTAAACAGAGACTTTAAAAAATGTAATACAAGCCGGTTTCCCATTTCCATTTAAATGTGAATTAAATCCCACTTACCAGCTTTGGTCGACTCCATATCCGTTATTTTGTGTATTTTCTGGGGGGTTTTCCTCCTCCTGTGCTACCTCAGTGCTGAAGCCGTGTTTTCTGTGTTTGTGTTCAGCAACTGGGAAGTCGCTGATTTATCCCGGTGGAAAAAAATCGCTATAACATTGAAATGAACCACACCTAAACCTGGCAATTAAAATAAACAATGCGAAATAAATACCCCGTCAGTGACAGACTCGATATTAGAAATATGGGTTTGAAACGACAGCAAAATGGCCGGTCTCTCGTCCTGGATGCTGTTTCTTTGCTAAATTCCGGCAGGAAATAAAACCGCAGCTCGAGATTTTTCTGTGTTTTTTGGATTTAAATGGAGGTATTCCGCTTCCCATTGACAGAAACAGGCTGGATGCAGAGAAGCAGCTCGGCTCCTGGTTGTTCAGATGCTGTTTCTGGTCTGGTGTGAAGCCATGTGACCCAGAAACAGCCTCACATCCCGGCTCCTCCCCTCAAAGTAACCCACTGACACACTTTCTGAACCGGCACCGGATCATGTTATATATCCCCCGTTATATAGCCGGTAAAACCTCTAATTATACATCCATGTGTAATTAGAGGTAGAGGGGGGAGGAGTACTCAGATCTGGTGCTTTAGTAAAAGTAGAAGTACTCAGATCTGGTGCTTTAGTAAAAGTAGAAGTACTCAGATCTGGTGCTTTAGTAAAAGTAGAAGTACTCAGATGTTGTAATTTAGTAAAAGTAGAAGTACTCAGATCTGGTACATCAGTAAAATAAGAAATACTCGTCAGAACTGGTACTTGAACTCAGCTATTGTACTTGAGTAAAAGTAGAATTACTCAGATCTTGTACTTCAGTAAAAGTAGAAGTACTCAGGTCTTGTACTTGAGTAAAAGTAGAAGTACTCCGATCTTGTACTTGAGTAAAAGTAGAAGTACTACGATCTTGTAGATCCTGTACTTAAGTAAAAGTAGAAGTACTCAGATCTTGTAGATCCTGTATTTAAGTAAAAGTAGAAGTACTCAGATCTTCTGATTAAAGTCTGATTTAAGAGATGATTATATTTCACATCATTAATCCAAATCTGTAAAGTAACTAAAGGTATTAAATACATGTAGTGGAGTAAAAGTACAAAGTAGCATTAAATGTAAATAATCGTACTACTAATACGTAATACTTGTACTTTTCTTGAGTAAGATAAGATAGATCAATAAAGTACTTCTTATCTATCTTATCTTATCTTACTCAAGAAAAGTATAAGTACCTCAAAATTGGACTCAAGTACTTAGTTACTTTACACCTCTGCATAATGCTCAACCTTAATGGTTAGCATTTACATCTGTATTAAAGTACATGACAGGAAACTTGATTAAAGTGTTTTGTGAATTCCTGACGTAGGAGAACCTGCAGATGCAACACAATAAATAAAATGTCATTTCTTATTTTCAGGTTAAATGCTGCTGCAGTGATTCAGCTACGTAAGGAAATGAGGCAGCACCAAAATAACTGAGATTTCTAAAAACAGAATCAGGGGATCAGAGTTTTATAATTTTGATTAAAATAATATTTATGAGTCTGTGAGCATACACAGATTTTAGTGCAGAATCCTGTTCAGAATCTGTTTTTTCGCTACCAGTTATAACAGTTATCAGTAGTATTGTTTTTAAAGTTTTTTAAATGGTCTCAACATTGACAAAAAATAAGTAGAAGTACCTCATCATTTTACATAAGCACTTAAAGGTCCGCTATTATGCAAAATCCACTTCTTCATGTGTATTCTAGTAAATTGTCAACGGGGGTGGGAGATGCTAGTGACTTATCCGACCGGCCCACATTGGTACCGGCCCATCGGGATTTGTCCCGAACGTCCTGATGGCCAGTCTGCCACTGCCCCTCTGTGTAAAGAGACTCTCTCTTTACTCAGAGGGGACACATGTCTCTACATCAACATGTGTCCCCTCTTCTTCATGTCTCTTCTTCATCAACATGTGTCCCCTCTTCTTCATGTCTCTTCTACATCAACATGTGTCCCCTCTTCTACATGTCTCTTCTACATCAACATGTGTCCCCTCTTCTTCATGTCTCTTCTTCATCAACATGTGTCCCCTCTTCTTCATGTCTCTTCTACAGCAACATGTGTCCCCTCTTCTTCATGTCTCTTCTCCATCAACATGTGTCCCCTCTTCTTCATGTCTCTTCTACATCAACATGTGTCCCCTCTTCTTCATGTCTCTTCTACATCAACATGTGTCCCCTCTTCTTGTCTCTTCTACATCAACATGTGTCCCCTCTTCTTCATGTCTCTTCTACATCAACATGTGTCCCCTCTTCTTCATGTCTCTTCTACATCAACATGTGTCCCCTCTTCTTCATGTCTCTTCTTCATCAACATGTGTCCCCTCTTCTTCATGTCTCTTCTACAGCAACATGTGTCCCCTCTTCTTCATGTCTCTTCTACATCAACATGTGTCCCCTCTTCTTCATGTCTC
Source organism: Trematomus bernacchii (assembly GCF_902827165.1). NCBI lineage: Eukaryota > Metazoa > Chordata > Actinopteri > Perciformes > Nototheniidae > Trematomus > Trematomus bernacchii. Next base: position 1,451,988 of record NW_022987607.1, read on the forward strand.
TTCTACATCAACATGTGTCCCCTCTTCTTCATGTCTCTTCTACAGCAACATGTGTCCCCTCTTCTTCATGTCTCTTCTACAGCAACATGTGTCCCCTCTTCTTCATGTCTCTTCTACATCAACATGTGTCCCCTCTTCTTCATGTCTCTTCTACAGCAACATGTGTCCCCTCTTCTTCATGTCTCTTCTACATCAACATGTGTCCCCTCTTCTTCATGTCTCTTCTACATCAACATGTGTCCCCTCTTCTTCATGTCTCTTCTACAGCAACATGTGTCCCCTCTTCTTCATGTCTCTTCTACATCAACATGTGTCCCCTCTTCTTCATGTCTCTTCTACATCAACATGTGTCCCCCTCTTCTTCATGTCTCTTCTACAGCAACATGTGTCCCCTCTTCTTCATGTCTCTTCTACATCAACATGTGTCCCCTCTTCTTCATGTCTCTTCTTCATCAACATGTGTCCCCTCTTCTTCATGTCTCTTCTTCATCAACATGTGTCCCCTCTTCTTCATGTCTCTTCTCCATCAACATGTGTCCCCTCTTCTTCATGTCTCTTCTACATCAACATGTGTCCCCTCTTCTTCATGTCTCTTCTCCATCAACATGTGTCCCCTCTTCTTCATGTCTCTTCTTCATCAACATGTGTCCCCTCTTCTTCATGTCTCTTCTACATCAACATGTGTCCCCTCTTCTTCATGTCTCTTCTACATCAACATGTGTCCCCTCTTCTTCATGTCTCTTCTACATCAACATGTGTCCCCTCTTCTTCATGTCTCTTCTTCATCAACATGTGTCCCCTCTGTGGAAAGAGACTCTGAAAGTTTCAGGAACAAAGATTCTCTCTCTTTTTGTCCTGATCCATTTCTATAAAAACCTGTCTGAAAATGAGCTGATCAGATTTTGGCCACTTTATGATGTCATAAATGTTTTAAAATTGCTAACGCATACATTGAAAAAGCCCTGTTATGGTCTCAAATTAAACCTGAGGACCCCAAGGCTTTACAGGCCTTTGCATTGTACTTAAGAGGATGCTGTAATGCAATGGAGGAAATCACCTACATGGAGGAATTGGATCTTTCTTCAGATCTTAAATCCTTGATTACAAAGTTACCATACAAACTCAGAGAGAGGTGGCGATCAGAAGTCTACAGGCTAATGGAAAGGCGGCACAGCAAGGTCAAATTCAGCGACCTTGTCAAGTTCATTGACCATCATGTACAAATATTAACAGACCCTGTGTTTGGCTATATACAGGACCAAACTGTCAACACAGCAAAGCTGGGCTTCAAAGCAAGTATTAACAAGAGGCCAACATCCACTAGCAGCAGCTTTGCCACCAGTATTACAAACATTGACTGCCAGTCCACATCTCCCCAGCCTCACAGCAGCACCTCTCAAGCTTCCTGTTTGTACTGTTCAGGTGGACATACAATGGATGCATGTTTCTCACTCAAAAAGAAAATGCACAAAGAAAAGATAAGCTTCATAAAGGAAAGAGGAATCTGCTTTGGTTGTCTTGTACCAGGTCACATGAGCAAAAACTGCAATAACTGCTTAACATGTAAAGTGTGCAACCAATCTCATGGATATCGTGGTCACTACACGGTTCAAGTGTGAGCTTCCAGTCCCAGTGCATTGTGGAGATATGACCTTGTACATTTCAAATACCCCAGATCCTGCAGTCATTTATCTGAAGTGTACACTTCAGATAAATGACTGCAGGATCTCAGGTATGCAAAGTGGACAGGTAGGCGAGAAAGGCTTTTTTGAGTCTCAGAGACCAAGGTCCTGTACACTTCCCATACATTGACTGCACAACTTCAGGTCTGCGATGTGGACAGTACACCTCAAATACATCACTACACAACCTGTGGTATTTGAAAATAAGGGAATGATATGTCTATAATATGCTGCAAAACACTACAGATATGCAGGGTTGCGAGTCTGTTTCTAAGGCCATTTTATTTTTGGAAGTCTGATCATTTTAACAAGAGAATAGGATCAAACTGAAAACATCGTAAATATGTTCTAGATACATGAATCATTGGTTCTTCTTTTAGACCAGAACAGACTGCTAACTCAACAGGAACTATCAAAAACATCCCAATCAAAGTTTAAAGTCACAACATTTTATTAACCAAACAGATTATTGGAGAAACTACTCTGCAGATTAATGAACAGTGAAACGAAATTCCTTCAATGCAGCTTAACGAGGCTAGCAGTTGAGATATGATATTTAAAAAAAAAAGGAATAACAAAGTATAGTAGTATAACATTTCTTTATAGATCAGGAACCATTACAATTAAATCAGGAGAAGCAGCATCTCTGTGGCCTTGTGTTGGCATACTGTGAACGCTGGTTAGAACATAAACAACTGTTAGTCAGACTTCAATTCAGAAAGACTCTTACAATATAACTACAGCTCTCAGGACATCAGGAGGAGGAAACAGCTAGCTTGGCTCTCATAGTTGTTCAAAACGATGCAGTGTGGATTCGCTCGTGGACTTTAAGGTGAATACTTTAAGAAAAAGATTTCGGTACCACTTTACAATAAGACTACCCTTATAAAGGGTTTACGAATAGTTTGTAATTCATTATTAATTAGGTTGTGAACACTTTATAAATCATTAATAAGCTTTTATAAGACATGAGATATACAGGGCAACTGTGACCGGTTGATTGCCAAATAGTGAGCCCACATGTATCCGTACTGCCAAGTCTTATATTGGCTACCTAGCTTACTTCGTCTCCTTCATCAGCCAGCATCCTTGGTATCTGTTGTTCACTGAGTTGATTCTCGCTAAGTAGCCAATATAAGGCTTAGTCATCTTGCCAAATAGTGAGCCTGTGTTGATGTATGAAAACTATGTTAGAACTGGTTTATAAATGGTTCGTAATGATTAATAAAGTGTTTACAACCTAATTCATAACCTAATTATAAACCCTTTATGAATCCTTTATAAGGCTAGTCTTATTGTAAAGTGGTACCAAGATTTCCGACTTCCGGAAGATGGCGACGTGAGTAGCAACACTATCTTCTACCTCTCGCAAGTTGGACAAAATAAACCCTCATAAATGCTCAACTCGATACCTAAAACCAGGAAATGAGGAGAGGGATCAGACGAAGAAGCCGAAGAAATAACAGAAAGCAAGAAACAGCGAAAGATCAACCAGGAGTGACAGAAAACTCGAAGCAAGAAAACAACGGACACGAGGACGAAGAAGCTCAAATGACGGAGACGGGCCACTCCGAGACACTGCGAGCCGGGCTGGCAACTATCTCCAAAGAAATACAAGAACTCAAACAGGAGCTGCGACAAGACCTAACACATTTTAAAGACGAACTAAAAAGTGAAATGAAGGAAGAAATTGCTAATCTTCGGGAGGAAATAGAGCGAAGGTTTACAGAGAATAATGGTGAACTACAGACGCAGAAAACACACATGACTGAGGCCCAGGCACGCATAGCAGAGCTAGAGGAATGGCAGTCGGAGTCGAAAGAAACAATGATTGAAATGTCGAATCAGACGCACCAGATACAGCAAGAAATGGTAGACCTTGAAGGAAGATCAAGGAGGAATAACATCTGAATATTCGGGGTGCCAGAGGAAACAGAGGGGGAGTCCAAATACGTGGAGCAACTCCTGAGCACTGAACTGGAGCTACAGGAGGGTAACGTTATTAATCTCAAAATTCAAAGAGCGCACAGAGCCCTCGCTCAAAAGCCGCCGCCGACGCTACCCCCAGGTCAATAGTGGTCAATTTCCTGCAATTCGACTTGAAAGAAGTCATTCTTAAGAAAGCATGGCAGAAGAAAATTAGTGTAGGGGGCAAACGCATATTCTTTGACCACGACAATGCAAGTGCAGTGGTCCAGAAAAGAAAGTCATATCTGGGCATCAAGAAGGTATTGAAGGACAAAGGAATACGTTTCCAGACACCACTCGCTAAAATACGCATTTATTGGGAAGCCGGAGTGAAGACCTATGACGACGCCATAGACGCCGCCAGGGACATGAGGGAGAGGGGACTCGAGATGGAGGTACCAGGCAGAGCCGCCGCACCTGTGGAGGAGAGGAGGGCGCAACCGGTCTGGCATCGAGTCAGGGGGAAGGAAGGAAGACACGGCTCAGCGCGACGAGCGAGAGAAATGCTGCAAAAATGGAAAGCGTTGGACTGTTTTGCTTGAATAACTTCCATTGAGGATTGGGGAAATATACAGGCTTTTTTTTAATGTATTGGATACCAACGGAGAGAGGTAGGCCAGTGTTAATGTTGGACATGCCTAGACAGCACGTAACCCCACGAGTTGGGTATAGTCTCAAGTCTAGAGAGGATTTCCCCTGCACCCACCAACCAATTGGGGATGTTAGAACCCCAGGGTTGGAAGCCTTTTTTGTTTTATGTGTATGTGTGTTTTGTTAACGACTGTTTAGCCCAGAGCTTCGAGGGAGCATACCAGAAGAATAACCTGCCAATACACATACATGGTTAACACTAAGATACTGTCGCTAAATGTGAATGGTCTTAACGTACCAAAGAAGAGAGAAAAGGTTATGACAAAGTTGACATATTTGGAACATGAGAAATGAAAGAGATATGGTTATAGACACTCATATTACAGCTCCTATAAAGAAGGTCACAGAAGGGGAGTTGCAACGTTAATATCAAACAAAATCCAATTTGATTATGATAAGGAAATCAGGGACAAGGAAGGAAGGTACATTATAGTGAAGGGCAGAATGGAAAATGAACCTGTAACATTGATAAATGTTTATGCCCCTCCCGAAAGCGATAGAAAATGGTTTTAATCTTTGTTTGATATTATAGCTGCTGAATCGGAGGGAACCTAATCTGTGGGGGGGATTTTAATGTGGTTTTGGACCATAATATAGACACGACTAGTCTCAAAAGAACCAAATCGCAGTTATCTAGATTTGTAAACTTGTCCTTAGGTGAGATGGGGATGATTGACATATGGAGAGAGTTACACCTACAGGAAAGGGATTACACTCATTATTCAGCAGCACATAAAGTCCATACAAGGATAGATGACTTTCTTATGAATAAGACTGATATATACAGAGTGAAGGAATGTAGGATAGGAGGGGCAGACCTGTCAGACCATAACGCATTATATTTAGAAATGTGTCTTAATAGTAGGAGATGAAATACAGTCTGGAGACTTAATGTAGGACTATTAAACTGTGAACAGAGAAAGATTAGGATGAAGAAGAGAACGACAATGGAGCAGTCGACCCAACAATATTTTGGGATGCCATGAAGGTGGTCATTAGGGGGAGGTTGATAGCGGAAACAGCATATATGAAAAAGGTTAAATCAGAAACATTTGGAAAGTGTACGGAAAAATTAAGAGAATTGGAGAACATCAGACTACGGAGGATGCAATGGTATTGGGACAAATAGAGTTGGTGAAGGCAGAGATAAATGATCTATGAAGTCGAGAAAAGGAACAGATATATGAAACAAAGCTATTATGAAACAGACCCGAGAGCCACTAAATTATTGGCAAAACGAATACGCAAACAGCAAGCAATTAGTCATATACATAAAATTAGAGACCCTTATACAAACGAGTTATCATGCATAGCAGAAAATATAGAGAACATTTTTCTGGGATACTACAACGATTTATATTCACAGCCTCCATCTGCAACAGAAGAAGAAATTAGAACCTTTCTAAATTCACTGGATTTACCGTCAATTGGCAGTTTACAAAATGATACATTAACAGCTGATATTACATTGAAAGAGGTGACAGATGCAATAAATACGTTAAGAAATCACAAGTCTCCGGGTAGCGATGGATACCCTGCAGAATGGAATCTGTTTAGAGATGAAATGGCACCGATACTCCTGGCATCCTTCAATTGGACTCTCCAAAATAATAAGATGCCGCCATCATGGACTGAAGCAATCATATCAGTCATTCCAAAACCGGGAAGGGATAAGGAATTCTGTGGGAACTATAGGCCTATTCCGATATTAAATGTAGACTACAAAATCTATACAACCATTATTTCTAAACGATTGAGTACCTTCATAGACGATTTAATAGAAGACCACCAAACAGGATTTATGAGGGAACGTCAGACCCAGGACAATATCAGGAGCATATAGTAGAACAAGCAAAAAGGACAAAACAAGATACTTTATTGGTAAGCATAGACGCAGAAAAAGCATTCGATCGGGTGAATTGGGCTTTTTTGTATACAGTGTTAGAACGACAGGATTCAATAATAAATCAATACAATGCATAAAAACACTGTATCAACGACCTACTGCTAGAATTAAAATAAATGGAAACTTATCTGATAGATTTGGCTCACAGAGATCGACTAGACAAGGTTGCTGCCTGTCGCCAGCTCTGTTTGCCCTATTCATTGAGCCTCGAAGCAATCCGCCAAAAAGAGGGAATTACAGGAGTGGTGGTGAATGGTAGTGCTGTACCCGGGCGCTGTACAATAGCTGCCCACTGCTCCTAGTACTAGACTCCTTGTACTAGGATGGGTTAAAAGCAGAGGCCAAATTTCACTGTGTGTGCTGTGTGCTCTGCATGTGTGACCATTAAAGAGGGTTTCATCCCTCCCTATTCTTCTAGTGAACACAAGGTGGGGCTATTTGCTGATGACGTAGTGGCATTCCTCGAGCAACCAAATACATCACTCCCAGTACTGATGAGGCTACTATAATCATATGGTCATCTCTCAGGATATAAGATTAATGTCTCAAAAACACAGGTACTTGCTCTTCACTATACTCCATCAACAGAGATCAAATATTGTTTAATTTGAATTGGAATCTAAAGAAAATCAAATATTTGGGGATTTACATCACTAAAGGAATTATTCAAAGCAAATTATGGCAAGATCAATGAGGAGATTCAAAAAGATATAGACAGATGGTCTACTCTACCACTGGATTTTAGTTCCAGAATTGAGACAGTCAGGATGAATATATTACCCAAGCTTCTATACCTATTCCAGTCCCTACCAATAAATGTTGCTCAAACTCAATTCACAAATTGGGATAGGATAATATCTAGGTTTATTTGTCAGATATAAAACCCTCCAACTCCCAAAGGATAAAGGGGGTATGGGCCTCCCGAATCTGAAGGAATACTTCTATGCTGCCCAGTTGAGATACATAGTTTGCTGGTGTAAACCAGATTATACAGCTAAGTGGAAAGAAATGGAAAGAGCATTTGGAGAATACCCTATTCAGGGTTCATACACTTTTTCACCAATGATTTTCAATGACTTCTCCATGAGCTTTACCTAATTTTCCATGACCAAAAGAATTACTCTTTCTCAGCGGTACCACTGAAAATGGTTTATTTTAACATGGAACAGGAAAATAAGGTCTGAAACATGTTGTGCCTATCTAAAACAAATCAAATAGTAGGCTTACTAGCTTCTACACGCTAAAGCAACTCAAATCTCTCACCAGCAAAATACCTCGTCAGTTAAATGCCATTTTACGTTTCATTACTATACGATACAGTATTTATTATCATTATAGTATTACTATTTCGGCGATTAGATAAAATATAAATTATATTTGATGCAACTTTAGTTACATTTCCATGACTTTTCCAAAATGTTGGGAAAAATATTGTTTTCCATAACTTTTCCAGGGCCTGGAATTTGCATTTTGAATTTCCATGACTTTTCCAGGTTTTTAATGACCGTAAGAACCCTGCCTATTCAGAGTATTATAGGAGGCCTTATTTGCCAGTTAGCTACAGCTGCTATGATGTGCGTATGGGGCTGAAACACATTTTGTAAAGGCCGAACGCTGGTATTGTAACTTCCGTGTCACTAATGTGATGCCATTGGGCCACAAAGCCTTGTGGACTTACATTGGTAAAGTCACATCTGTCAACCAGCATTTTTATGATATAAGGTGAATTGACTTTGCAGGATGGACATTATATAGAGAAGAAGACAAACACATTGGACAAGATAATCCAGGAAACCATTGAGATTTAAACTCCCGACAAGGGACAGTCGTTTTTTATTTTCATTTTTATTTCATTTTTGAGTCGCCCGTTGCGCCTTAACATGTGGATGCAAATTGAAATTGTATTTTTGTATGTCAAAGTGAAATGACAGTATGTACGTTTGGAATTCAGTGCAATTATTTTCAAGAAAAACAAAGTATAAAAAAAAGAAAAAATATTTTTTCCACACTCTTAAAAACCACTATGGTTTTTCTCCTGTGTGAACACGAAGATGTGATTTGAGAGCATCTGATCTAGTGAAAGTTGTCCCACACTCTTCACACCAGTACGGTTTTTCTCCCGTGTGAATACGGTGATGTGATTTGAGATTACTTGATTCAGCGAAAGTTTTCCCACACTCTTCACAGCTGTACGGTTTTTCTCCCGTGTGAATACGGTGATGTGATTTGAGATTACTTGATTCAGCGAAAGTTTTCCCACACTCTTCACAGCTGTACGGTTTTTCTCCCGTGTGAATACGTTGATGTTTTTTGAGATCACCTGATGTAGTGAAAGTTTTCCCACACTCGTCACAGCTGTACGGTTTTTCTCCCGTGTGAATACGCAGGTGGCGATTTAAACTTCCAGATGTTGTAAAGGATTTGTCACATTGCTGACAGCTGTGATATCTCTCTCTCTTCCTTTCGGTTTCTAGAACAGACGGACAGAGAAAGAGAGAAAGTAAATCTAAAAAGCATAAATACACAAGTTAACACAATAAAAACTCACTTAATATAAACCTTGAGTTAACAAAATACTACTTATCAACTGTTTGTGTTTATTATATTTGTATTATATTTGATACAGTAATACAACAACATTCTAACCACAGTATATACCAGAGGTGGGGGACTCGAGTCACATGACTTGGCTCACATATGTTTTTACTTGAGACTTGCTTGAATAACATTGAAAAAAGACTCGACTTGACTTGTGTAGGAGTGTAGAGTTATTTGTTCAAGCACCGGATCAGCAAAACAGGAGAGTCTGTGAACCAGTCTGCCTTGACCTATGTATTCATGTCTGTGACTCTCACAGTATCTGCTGCCCACAGCTGTTTTATAGAAGGAAAACCTCCTTCACTTCATGAAATCTCTGCAGCACCAGGAGGCAGTAACGCAAAGAGCTGTGCCTTTTACTGTTTACTTCACTGTGTTTACCTTCATTAGAACAGCTAAAGAGCGACCGCAGGCTGCTACGTTTTAACCACACGCACCTCCACACACAAGCTCCCGTTAGCCGGTAATTACCGGACTATGACCGGTAAAATATGCTGAAGACCGGCAAATCTAAATCTCTCCGGTCAAAATGTCCGGTCAAAATAATTTCCCCTTAGCGCAATACCGCATCAGTTGCGCCACTTATGTGACAGACAAGAAGAGTATGTGACGGACAAGAAGAGTATGTGACAGACAAGAAGAGTCTGTGACAGACAAGAAGAGTATGTGACAGAGAAGAAGAGTATGTGACAGACAAGAAGAGCATGTGACAGACAAGAAGAGTATGTGACAGACAAGAAGAGTATGTGACAGACAAGAAGAGTATGTGACAGACAAGAAGAGTCATTCTAATGTCTAACACGTAATGTGGAGAAAGAGATGTCCTGTATGGGTTGATTGTGCGTTGATCTGTTGGTAATGCCTCGGGGTTCCGGTGGGCATGTAAACAAATGCATAATGCTGCGCTATACTTTGTGGCCTCACCCGGTTGCATAGCAACACTTATTGTTTAGGTGTCTTTTAATAAGCAGCTAGTCATATCATTAGCTAGAACTAGCTAGATCTGATCGATATGGACATAAACGTGAGTAAAGTCTAATCTGACGGGAGAGAGAGATCAGCTGCTGCTGACGAGTCGACACGCAGCTCTGCATGATCACCTGCAGCGGTGAGCGGAGCAACACACACACACTTCAGTTAGAAAATCACACGTAGCTATTTTAATTACCTCTCAAACTACCTAAACTAGTTATAGATAGGCCTATGTTTAGTTTTACTGTCGGGTCACTCATTACTGGATCCGCGAGCTGCATGATACTGGCGGGCTGTCAGGAGAGAGAGAGAGCTCCGTTTATTATTCCCGCGTTATTGTAAGTTACTGTATACGTTTGAATAGTTAATCTACTATAATTAGTTTGTTTAATATCGAATCACATCAATTTGTTTTAAAGCTCAACAAATAACAAAGAAGACCTTTGACCGGCACTTTTCTAATTTTGTCCGGAAGATTTCAACTTTAACGGACATTTTGACCGGCAAATAATTATTCTAACGGGAACTCTGACACACACACTGAACTGCCCAATTATGCCCTACAATGCCTGAATCTCTCTCTGAAGTACCCGGATTCACCCTTGTTCGAGCAGACAGGGATGCGAACTCGGGGAAAACCAGAGGAGGCGTTATTTGTGTGTATATTAATGACCTGTGGTGCCGATCATACTCAGTAAAATGTAAAACCTGCAATCCCAACGTAGAAATTCTCGGCATGACGTTAAGACCCTTTTATCTGCCTAGAGAATTCGGGTGTATTTCACTATTTGTTGTTTACGTGCTTCCCAGTGGCAGAGGACACTGTTCACGAGCTACAACTCAGCCACCCCGATGCACCGGCAATAGTACTCGGGGACATGAAGCAATGTCGCCTGGAGACTGTGTTACCTGGGTGCCAGCAGTATGTTAGGGATCACACCAGGAAAGACAATAACCTGGACAAATGCTTTGTTAATGATAAAGGAGCCTATGTGTCTAAATACAGACCACCCATACTGAACTCTGATCATAATGTTGTGAATATGATACCAGTGTATAAGACCAAACTGAAGGGAAGTCAACCAGAAAAGAAAGTAATAAGGACATGGACAAATGAAAGTAGGGAACAGTTGAAAGCCTGTTTTGATTGGGACATTTTTCAGGAAGGTTCACTTGATGAAATAACTGTTACCAAAGACTATATTAACTTCTGTGTTCCCACTAAAGAAATACAAATCTATCCAAATAATAAATCATATGTGACTAAGGACATTAACAAAAAGTTATAAAAATCAGGAAAATAGCTTTCAAAAACAAAGACTATGGAGCACTTAGAGAAAGAACTGAAAGTCAAATTGAGGGACTCAAAGCTGGCACACAGAGAGCTTTTGGGAAATGCTTTTAAAGCCAAAGACCCCAAAAAAGTGTGGGACACCATGAGAACCATGACAGGAATGACCTCTTCAGCTAAACCTATTGTGACGGTCAAGACATACTTGATCCATACCAATTTGCCTATAAGCAAGGGGGTGGTACTGTTGCTACTCTGGTTCATATCATTACTAAACATTTAGATAAATGTCACACCTATGCAAGAGCCCTCTTCCTAGACTTCTCAGCAGCATACAACACAATACAAGCAGACATCTTGGTGTCAAAAATGGCCAAAATGGAAGTAAATCCATACCTGATTAACTGGTATGCCGCTTTCCTCACCAGTAGAGAGCAACTTGTGAAGGTTAACAAACCCCTGTCATCTGCCATCACAACCAATGTAGGGGCCCCCCAGGGCTGCGGGAGTTCAGCTGTGCTCTTTACTAGCTTCTTTTAGCTTTTTTTGATGACTTTACTGAAGTGCTGTCTATAGTGTGTTTTGACTTTGACCGTCTAGTTGGTGATTTTAACATCCATGTTGACAACCCCCAGGACAGAGGGGCTAAAGAACTGTTTTGTGTTCTTGATAACTATGGACTGACTCAGCATGTGACGGAGCCCACGCACAATAAGGGGCACACTCTGGACTTAATGATCTCAAAGGGTCTGAATATCTCTGAGGTTGTGGTGACTGATGTTGCACTCTCTGATCATTCCTTTGAGAGCTCTATTTCTGTTCACACAAATGTTCAAAAAGAGGTAACCACAAAGCGATATTTAACTGAAAATACTAGGGAAATGTTAACTCAGAATGTTTCTTCCACACTTGCCCCTGCTAACATCTCAGTAAATGAGCTAGTAGATCAAAAATTAAAAATGTTATAGATGCCATTGCTACAACTAGGGTAAAGGAAGTGACTGGCAAGAAAATATCTCCATGGAGAAAGGCCATGACCGTGAAAACAGAAAAAAGAGAGTCAATCCTCTCAGTAAACACAGAGCTGAATCCAGATCAGATGCACGCTGAAGGCTCTTTGAGCCGCTCTCACTGATCCTGCTGTTATATTACATGTTTGTTGTTTGTTTCTCATGTATTGTGTTTGTCTTATCTGTCTATGTTGATGTTACACATGGAGCTGCTGTGATGCAAGTCACATTTCAGACTTGATCTGACAATTAAAGTATTTTCGTATCGTATACAACAACGTTATAACCTATATCTAACCATATTGTGCATTCATATTGTATATTTCAAAACCGGTTGTGATCTTTCATTTGGGGATAACAGTGTTAGGCATTTGTGACGTGCAACAACATTAACATGAACCTTTCTGTTGGTCGCTTGTTAGCAGACCCTCCACGCGATAGCAGAGCGAACAGGTACAGCAAGCGAGGGATCATTGTCCACTAGTAAATCGATTGCAGATGGCGTCGTGCTCGCGGACGGATACAAAAAAAAGAATAATGAATGGGTCGCGAAATATACTTTGGTGGCCGTTAAACCTGGGCGGCCCAAGTAAAGTCTATGTGTGGGGAAACCCTGGACTTGAATTTTGAATTGAGCCGTCCCTTATAGATACTATCTCTTTACGTATTAGTGATGGGAATTACGGCTCTTTTTAGTGAGTCGGATCATTTGGCTCGGCTCACTAAGAAGAGCCGGCTCTTTCGGCTCCCAAACGGCTCTTCATGTTACCACAGTTTACCAGAGCCGCAGTTTCGCCGCTGCGAGGCTCCGGCGCTCGCAGTTCACGCACGTGCTCCTCTAGCACCCCCCGTCAAGGCTTGCCGGCAGTACACTTTTCGTCACAGGAACACGCTTTGCTGGCGGTGAAAAGAATCCCACCAGACTCCTTTGCCCCTCCAACAGCGGGATGTCCTTGTCCTTTTTCCTTTTCGTCATTTCAAGCGATAAAAACTCTTTTGGACGCCCTCGGCTCGAGTTCAGGGCGTTCCGAGCTGAATAAGGGCGTCAAATGACGGCAAGACGCCCGCCTGGCGGAAACGCTGGAATTAGGAATATATTGTGATGAAGTGCACACTGACCTGAGCTCCAGGGGTCTTTTTGTTCTCCTCCATGCTGCTCTCAGTGCTCCTTCTCCGGCTGGGTCTCTGAAATAATCAACACAACTACAGCTGACACAAAACAAGACAACTCAATACAACCGACAGACTAGGGCTGCTCGATTATGGAAAAAATCATAATCTCGATTATTTGGGTCAATAATTGTAATTGCGATTATTAAATGCGATTATTCATTTACTTTGAAAACATCCATTTATTGGAGACATTTTTTTTTAACAGTATGTTTTTAACAGTTGATTACCCTGAACTTTAAGTATAATTCAACTGAAAAACCAAAAAAAAAAAAAAAAGTAATAATAATAAAATAATCGTTTTATTTCGATTACGTTGTTTTCGTAATCGATGCAAGCCATAATTGTAATCGCGATTAAAATACGATTAATTGAGCAGCCCTACGACAGACACAACAAAACTAATCTACAGCTACTTCGTAGGTTCATAGCAGAGGTGAGAAGTAACTAAGTACATTTACTCAAGTACTGTACTTAAGTACTATTTAGAGCAGGGGTCGGCAACCTTTTTGATATGAAGTGCCATTTAAAAAAAAAAAAATTATCAGCGTGCCAACGATCGAGAATTATCAACGGGGGGGGGGGGGGGGGGGGGGGGGTGCTGTTGAGGATGTTGAGGAGCTTGACGCTCGTGATCTATCAACAGGAGGGCGGGGGGGCCTCGCTGCGGGGAAGCAGTGTGTGGACCTGTCAGCGCAACTTACATGATGCCGAATTTAACAAACACATTTAAATAATTGGTTTAAACGGCATAATAATAAGGACGATCGTCCGTTCTGTGATTCTCCAGAACACACATGTTATGATATTAGGGTCATGCAGAGTGAGATGAGATCGCTGTCCCTTTAAGAGAGAGAGAGAGGGGTGTGGCGTGTGCGTGTGAGTATGTTTCTGGAAGTGAAACGAGGCAGCAGAAAAACAGAGGTCTGTGATGTATTTTGTGAAACAGAAGAACAGCTAAATAAATGCAACGGCCTCCCAAGAAGAGCTCGCCTCTCTCCAGTCATTTAAGCTAAAGTGGGTTATTGAACCTGAAGCTTGTTGCTTCTGCCCTCCTCGACTACGGTCTGGGAGCCGACAGGAAAGTTCAACACACAGATGGCCAGTCCGCCCCTTTGTAGCATATTATTTCAATGAGAGATGAGCAGATCGCCACTGGGCTTTCAACTAAAGACACAGCCACGCAAAAACTGCGACATTTGTAAAGCTCCTTATGGGTACTGCAATTTGTGAAGTGCTTTCTTCCGTGGTGAAACGATCAGCACTGCACCACGGAGGAAAGCGGCAGAAAGTCACCTGGAGTTAAAGAGAGCGGGGCTGCATTGCGTGCATGGCTTCCTTCTGCAGGTAACAGGGAGACGCGCTCTGGCGGCGGTCTCGTTCAGGATCCGAAAATACAATTTAAATATTTTGCACACTTATTCGACTTATTCCTAGTGTGCCACTGGCTACGGTGCCGCGTGCCAATGCTGGCACGCGTGCCAGGGGTTGCCGACCCCTGCCCTAGAGTATGTGAGGTCCCCCCTGGAGGAGGTGTGGACCCCCCTAGAGGAAGTGAGGTCCACCCCCAAATAAAGCAGGTTAAAATAATTAAATTGAATACATGTTATTTTAGTAAACACTGAAAACGGGTCCCACAGACCCAAACAGCACACAAAGGTTACAGGTAAGCATATAATAATGTTAAAATGTGCTAAATAGGCCTATATACACTGCAAAAAACAAATAATAGAGCAAAAGTAGCCCCCGACTTGTTTTATTTTGTGAAAGTAGCCCTCACCCTAAAAAAGGTTGGTGACCCCTGGTTTAGATACTCTAGTGATATGTGTCCTGTGTGTAAACTTGCTGCTAATGCTTCATTTTTATTAGATCTTATTGCATCTTTTAAATATGTTTAACTCGTGTAATGCCTGAAAACACTTCTGCTGTGACACAATCATTTCCCAGTTTAAGATAAATCATTATTTAAATAAAGTATATCTATTTATCTAATGAGCTAAACCGTCGCTTAGCTTAGCGTTAGCTGCTAACTGAAGAACCCCATTCATTTTTAATGGGAAAAATGCTACGTCATGGTGAATGGCGATGCTAATAAGCTAGTTAGCATATATTTAAAACCATATCTATGGTAAAGGACACCAACACAACAACTCAAACTGTCTAAAGACAACTGGTGTAATAAATAACTAACATAAAGTCAGCTGAGCATTACAACAAATCAACTGTTACTCACCCAGAGCCGAACTGGAATAATAACTGTAGCTGTTAGCCGTTAGACGATAGCTTTTAGACGATAGCTGTTAGACTTTAGCTGTTAGCCGATAGCTTTTAGACTTTAGCTGTTAGCCGATGGCTTTTAGCCTTTATTTAAAGATAATTTGAGACTATTTTTGGCGCACATTTTAAGTTTTTTTGTGAGTTTCTTTCTTCCAAGATTACAGCTGTTGTGTTAAATAAGATAACTTCTGATTCGTGATTAACTGTAAACTAAGCTAACAGGTGTAAATACCTCGGCAGGTGTTTAATCCACTCACCTCTTCTTCCTCTTCTTCCTCTTCTTCTTCCTCCTCTTCCTCTTCCTCTTCTTCTTCTTCTTCTTCTTCTTCTTCTTCTTCTTCTTCTTCTTCTTCTTCTCTCGGGTTTTGGCGAGCAGCAGCGGGACCTTAGCATATATATAGGATATATATACAATATATACAAATACACAATATTGGACACAGACTATAAAGGGCACAACGTTTCATTCACTAATGAAAGTCAAACACATGTTTGTTTCCACTGTTTTGTGTGCCTGTCGCGATAAGCAATTAATTGACTACGATAAATAAAAATGAACTCGATAAATTGCCATTTACATGAGGATGTGACAAGCAGTTTGAAAGGATGTACTTGAATTATTATTATATATTATCATTATGTCAATGGTCTAAAATGGTCATACAACGGTGCCGACAATATTATCGTTTATCGCATTAATTTCCGGGAAAATGTATCCAACAAAATGTATTATCGTGAGAGGCCTTCTATACATGAAACACACACAAACAAATCTACAGACTTACTCAACTGCCAAATATATTAATTAACACACTCTCACTCTCATATACTCTTTGACTCTATTTTGGCCTGGTAGAACAATAAGCAGCAGACTTTTACTTTTTTATCATTTCTACTGGATCTTAGATCTGCGCATGCGCAATGCGGGTCGGGGATTGACCAACCGGCTCCCACTGCTCTGTCTGTTAACGTTAAGAGTGGTGGGGGACAGCTTGAGCAGCTGTCAACTCAACATTGTAAATAACCAACCAAAAACGATCGCCGGTTCATCTTGTTTTTGGCTTGAGAATAGTTTGGGCAGCGTGAGAGCTTGAGTGAAAGCGTGTGTCACACGCCAGATGCGTGAGAGTTGGCAACCCTGGGCTAAGGCTGTAGTGTAATGCTAACTAACGTGCTTGCTACTAGCTAGGTAGCTTACTTGATCCAGCCACTCCTGGTCCTTTCATCAGACGGGAAGCGAAAGAACGAGCAAGACCCATTGCTGGTATGACGTTACCGCAGCATCCTGGCAAGGACAAGAAGATTCGGAGACAGTTTCTTCCCGCGGGCAGTGAGACTGTTAAAAAATTGAACTGTTGAAACAACTTCAAACATTCAACTGCTACTCAGTAGTATGTATCTAATACCTAATATATATATATCATTCCAATAACTTGTATATAGACTCATACTGCACTATTCCACATCATAACTTTATTTCATTTTTATAACTATTATTATTTTTGTATTGCTCTTGCTCTTATTGTTATGTTATGTTATTATGTTGCATTGTTGGAGAAGCCTGTGACATAAGATTTTCAACTGCATAATTACTCTGTAGCTATGTCAGATTGACAATAAAGAACCTTGAACCTTGAACCTTGATAACCTCGTACTAAGCACACAGGCATCTTGTTAAAGTTATCTTAGCTATCTCTTATTTAGTGGAGGAAAACAATGACATCAGTTATTACATCACTTACGCGACTCTGGGATGTGTAGTCTTTCTAGTTGCGTATTTTTTAATAGTGTATTTCAACAGTTTTACGACAAACTCCGACATGGAAATTATGTTTTAAGATTGACAATCATATGTGAACGGGATCGAAAGATAGTTTTCTCTCCATTGACTTAAATACATAATTTTTCCAAAATAAGGTCCCATGGGGCGGAAGTAGATGGGCGGGACTTCCCTCTAGTGTCTAGTTATGTTAAATGTTTGTTTTTCATGTATTGTGTCTTGATGTTACACATGGAGCTGCTGTGATACAAGTCACATTTCAGACTTGATCTGACCATTAAAGTATTATCGTATCGTATGTCTCTCCCAAGTCTCAATCACGTGTGCATCCTTAGCATGAATAACAACCTTTATCTCTTAAATAAAGCAGTCTCTTCCAGGTGGAACTTGTGTTTATCAAATTAAACATTATTTAAACCTCACTTTGACCTGATCTGGAACATATGGTAGGTTATTATAAAGATGCTTAGACTGTATTAGTCCTGTAATCAAATCCCAATTGTTGTTCCTACAGACAAATCAGTGTCTCACAAGTGTCAATCACACGTACATCCTTAGCACGAAATAATGACAGTTTAGCTCATGAATAACGCAGTCAGAAACCATTCTTTTGACCATAAAAAGGGTTTATTTATTTCTGTGGCTGAGCAGTGCCCCTCTATCGGTAGCGGTGCAGCTGCAGGGTGTTGCGTCTCTTCCAGGCGGCGCGGCGGGAGCCTCCGATGGTCAGGTGGAACTTGTGGCCCTTACCCAGGCCGCGGCTCTTCTTCCCTGCAGAGGTCAGGCCACGCATCTCGCGGTGCTTGTGCACGGCCTTCGTGATCCATTGGGTGTCGGGGTTGCGTCTGATGGCCTTGTGGAAGATGTCCACCAGAACAACCTCGAAGAACTTGAAGGTGGAATCCTCTCCCACCCAATAAGAGCTGAGGACTCGCAGACCTCCGCAGTGACGCCCAGCACGCTCCTGGGGAAATAAGAGAGAAATTCAGGGTTAAAGTCAGTCCTCCGTAAGCGTTAATGAGAAGAAGTATCATGGTAGCAGGGCTAAACATCATAAAAGGCCCACTGGCCCGGAAGCACTATTCAGACCCCTCGGGCCAGCGTAAGGCACTTTCCGGCTCGGGCCACTAAAAATATTGGTTTAAAAATGTTAAAAACACAGTAAGACATAAATTCACATTGTCCTGTGGTGTTGGTATTTTGACAAGCAATGTTGTTTAATTTATTAACGCTACAACAGCCGTTTGTAGCACTCCTTCACTACAGACTTTCCCGCCTAACCATTCACCAAAATGTTTTTAAAACCAGCGGTAACCGGCCAAAAAACAATCTTCAAATAAAAGCAAGTCACCGGAGGAGTTAAAGGAGAGTGAGAAGAAGGAGAAAGTTTCAGCGACACTGGCTTGGATCGATGGAGTTGGCTTCAATATGATGATATAAACACGGTCTTTTGTCGGCTCTGTACGTTAATGCCGACCCATGCTGACAAGTAAGTGAAGAGTAGAACAATTGAGGAAAATGAGGAAGAACTGATGTTGTAATACAAGTAGTAATGTTTGTGCATAAATTACTATTGCAACAAATGTGTTAATTTTCTTCATTATTAGAGTCGATTTTTTGGACGAATGCTCTTGGGCCAGTGGTTATACAATGGTGGCCAGTGATCAGGAACATCTACACTTTTCTGTACTAAATACAGTAGGGTTAATACACTGCAGTTTTCACTAACAACTGATTTAACAGCAGACCCTTCCCCTCATCCCGTCCTAACTTGCCTGTATATATTATATGAATGATTATATCAATTATTCAAGATTATAAGTATACGTTTATATTGTATGTTAACATATATTAAGATGTAAACAAAAAAAACAACAAAAAAAAAAGGGAGAAGGGGTCGGATTAAATAAGTGTAAACTTCTTCCGACCCCTTTTCGGACGTGTAATTAGCTAAAGCTTTGTTGTTTATTGTTTATTGATATCAGACAATGATACTACAGATTATTCAATTATTAATTCAATGTTTCGTTTTGTTATTGCATTCATTTGTATAGTACTGCATCACCTTTTGTTTCATTTGTATTTTCTTTGGTTTTACACGCTCGAAATAAATAAATAAACTAAATAAACTAAACTAAATAGTTAAGTGTCACAGTAATTCCTGTAATTGAGCTGGAACGCACCGTACAACAAATTATCTTAGATTTTCCTACAGCAACATGTCAAATGTCTGAAAAACAGCCGTCAAAACAATGTGAGAGTTTGACTTGTGAAAGTGTCATTAGCTCCATATAAAAGCTGCAGTGACATTACATTAATTTAAACTCAGTTTTAGTGTCAGGCACCCATTATTTAAATCAAATCCCACACTGTTGGTGTCACTTTTTAGACAGCTCCATCAACATTATGATTATTCCAATGATATGCAAATAGGTATAGAGAGGCGAAGTCCCTCCCTTTCCTCCATGGGACCTTATTTCTGAAAAAGTATGTATTGAAGTCAATGGAGAGAGAAAGATTATCTTTCGATTCCGTTTGAATTGTGCCACGAATTACACATATGATGTTTGTCAATTTGCACATAATTCAGTTTAAAAGGATGTACAGAAACACTTTCTTGGAAAACTATGAGAATGAAGAGAGGTGATTGAAGATGAGAAATTATTGTATATGTATGTATAAATGTAAATGTAAGTAGGAATAACTTGCATAATGACTTAAAGGACAATCATTGATCAAGTAAGGGGTGGGAATTAATAAGCATTTGCTTCCTCCTACTCCCTTTCGGACACATGATTTTTTTTCTTTTAATTATTATTATTAATATGAAGACTTTTTTTGTTGAATATATAAATATTATCATGAATGTGGATAAATACTGTATTTTAACAATACGGTATTCTGTTTTTTAACAATACGGTATTCTGTTTTTTTACATTTGTTATTTTTTAATCTGTTCGAAATAAAGATTGAAATGAAAAGATAATTTTACAAGTCCAAAAAAAAAAATGTCGTAAAACTGAAGTAACACTTTTTTTGTGTGAAACCGCTCAATGAACTCCATCTCCCGTCTCGCACCACACACCAAGACGGCCGTCACGTTGGCACATTTCACCTCTTTCTTTCAGAATGAGGTGAAAAGTATTAAAAGAGGTGAAAATCACTCCAAGTCTGGGCATGTTGAGAGCTGCACATACACACAAGGGGAGTTAGTCGGTTCCTAAGAGCCAGCATGCGGGACCGGGACTCTGGGATTTGTAGTCTTTCTAGTTGCCTATTTTTCATAGTCTTATATTTCAACAGTTTTACAACAAACTGACTTTTTTGACATGGAAATAATTTTTTAAGATTGACAAACATCATATGTGTAATTCGTGGCACAATTCAAACGGGATCGATAGATACGTTTTCTCTCCCCATTGACTTCAATACATATTTTTTCCGAAATAAGGTCCCATGGGTCGGAAGTAGATGGGCGGGACTTCGCCTCTCTATACTGCACTTCCTTTATACAGAACATGGCCATGGTATTTCTGTTTGGGAGTGTGAGAGCATCTCAAATCAGTGGGAATCTTGAGATAAATTGAGTATTTTGAGTGCCGTGTAGGTAAAATATATCCTAGTAGAAAATGTCCATAGTCAACATCTTCAACCCTTAGCCGTTCAGACCTAAACAAAAATTGATAGCATTAAAGGTCAGATTGAGACCCAGAGCATTATAAAACCAGTGAACACGACTCATTCTCTCGCACTATTTTAGATCTACATGCCTGTAGTTTTGTAATAAATTAGCTTATTTCTTAAGGCATTGTACAAAGCTTTATGGATTTCTAATGCCAATAGTATTTTCTCACCTCAGTAAGCTAGCATACAGTTAGCTACAAGTTGCTGCTTCATGCTACAATAACAGTTTAAATGTGAATGTAAGGTGATTTTCAATCTGAAAGGTTTGTGTGTGATATAATTAGCAAATTTGAATAGTATTCAAGTCCGAAGTTCCCACTTATTAAAGCTAATTGCGTGCTATCTCTTGATCAGGTCTAAAACCACCAGAATCAGGGAGTTTTATTCCACAGGCCAGAAGCCTATGAAACACCTGAACTTTGAAACAACATCCATAGGTTTGCATTTTGCTAATTATTTATCTAATATATCATTCCATCTACTTGTATATAGACTCTTCTTGCACTAGTACTATTTTATTTGTTCACTTCAGTCTGATAAAATGTTCGTACCTCAGCGGTGGACTGCAGGCTGCGGGCGAACTTGATCTGGTTGACTCCGTGATGAACGGGTTTACCGTATGTTGCTCCCTTAGGAACGGGCTTCTTACGACCACCACGACGCACACGGACGCGATACACCACGTAACCTGAGGGAATGAAACAAAGACACAATGAGCAAAGAACCCGTAGATAACAGTGTGAAGAACAGGGGAGTCAAAATCTATTTCATCGTGGGCCACATCAGCATTATGGTTGCACTCAAAGGGCCGGTTGTGACTTTAAGACTATATAAACATACATATGACATTATTGCCTCTGCATTGGATCATTATCGGATAGGGTAATAACTTCATAATGAACTACGTCTGAAAGCAGAAGTCTAGGGCAAATAATTGCAAGTCTCTTCAGTGCGCATGTCACAAAATGAGATGCATTGTGGGACATGTTCAACACTGCATTCAACTACTGATGTCTGTGGGACATTGCGCGCAAGGTAGTGTTCTAATTATTGCACAATAATTTGTTTCATTTTAATTTCTTCCATTCGTCCAGGTTAGAGCTCAGAAACAGCCTCTTTATCATCAAGTAATACAGTTGGCATTGGAAGTTTCATCACCGCCCACCTTCTGGTCAGCTTTACTTCAAGGGAATTTCATTAGGATCACTACTGATGTTTTATCTTGTTCTGTATTTATTTTAATATTATTGTTATGTTTTTCTTCTATACAACCAGCACAGCCCCTAGTTGACCCCCTCCCACACACACTATATCACCCCTTGCTGCTAAACAGGTCTCTCTTGAAAATGAGACCTTGTGTCTCAATGAGATTTTACACCTGTATAAATAAAGGCTAAATAAAAAATACCAACAAACTGTGCAGTATGTGCAATATATAAATGCCGTTAATAACTGTAATATAAACCTGGCTGCTAAATCCTTAGAACTGTTACAAGGTGTGTATTTTGCAAATTGTGTAACTTGCTGCTGTTAAATACCAACCACCTATGTGCAATATATATATAGATGCAGTTAATAACTAATATACACCTGGCTGCTAAATCCTAAGAACTGTTACAGGATGTGTATTTTTTTAAATTATGTAACTTTTTTTATTATATATTTTTTATTATATCATAACTTAGTACTTAAAAAAATATATGCATGTCACATATGTAACATTAAGCTGTCTGTGGCTCTGTCCTGCTGTAACTACGCACATTTAGGTTCTGATTATTGTTCTGTAAAGCACTTCGGATGCTTAGTGCACGAAAGGCGCTTTACAAATAAAGTGTATTATTACACATTTTCTTGTTGCAATAAAGAAATACATGATAGAGGATTGATATAGGACAGCATGCATCCTCCGTTATATCCATGATAACATCAGCCAGTCAAGCTAAGCAACACTTGAAGTTTTTTACAGATACTACAACGTTTTAAAGTTGTGTACCATGAGAGCATGCATGCTACTACTACTTTGACTAGCTGATGCCTTGCTCTTGTACAAAGGAGGGCTTTTAAATACATTTTAAACTTGTGAATCAAAATGGTCATTTCGAAAAGCTACACTGTAGCCATTTTCCATATGACAGAGCTGTGAGTCTTGCAGACACGCAGCAGATGGATGCATTTAACCAAACCATGAAACTGTAGTTTGCATTATTGTTTTTGGTTTGTATGCGTTTCAGCCCCAGCTTCCCTCTCACATAAAATTGCACCTCCTGGTTTTTAGGCTCTTGACAGATATTATGTTCTTTTAAAATATTAACCTCTGATTATTTGTCAGCCTGAAAAGGTGAACATACTGGATTTAGCAGATGAAGCTCCGGGTTAATTTGGGTTTAAAACACACTCACCCTGCTTGGCTTTATAACCGAGTCTGTCTCTTCTTGCACTATTTTATCTGTTTCTTTGTGTTTCTCTGTTGGAAGAGCCTGTGACCTCAGATTTCCATTGACAACACTACACTGTAGCTATGCACAAATGACGGGTTAATATCACACTCACCCTGCTTGGCCTTGTACCCGAGTCTGCGGGCCTTGTCAGGTCTGGTGGGTCGGGGCGCACGGTGCAGGTTGGACAACTGGCGGTACTGCCAGCAACGAACACGCAGCAGGAAGCGCATCACATCGGACTGCTTCTTGCGCCATAACTCCTGCATATACCTATATGCTCCCATGTTGACTTAACTGCAGAAGAGAAACAAGTGATAGTTAGACTTCTTTGCATGTCATTACACATTTGTCATGATGCAGATAAGATGTACATGATAGAGGATTGATATTTGACAGCATGCATCTTCAACTACATATATGATAAGAAGATTGTTGATTTAACTGCAGAAGAGAAACAAGTGTTAGTTCGACTATTTTTATATTTCATTCGTCCAGGTTAGAGCTCAGAAACAGCCTCTTTATCATCAAGTAATACAGTTGGCATAGGAAGTTTCATCACCGCCCACCTCTTTGAATTCCTTTCAGCTTTACTTCAAGGGAATTTCATTAGGATCACTGCTGATGTTTTATTTTGCATTTATTTCAATATTGTTGTTGTGTTTTCTTCTTATTCTCTAAAGCACTTTGGGCTGCTTAGTGCACAAAAGGTGCCATACAAATAAAGTGTATTATTATTATTAATTTAGACATTTTCTTGATGCAATAAAAGAAACACATTATAGGGGAGTAATATAGGACAGCATGCATCTTCAGATGTAGCCATGATAACATAAGTTGAAGCTAAGCAACACTACAAAGTTTTATACCACGAGAGCATGCATGTTACTACTTTGACTAGCTGATGCCTTGCTCATGTACAAAGGAGGGCTTTTTAAATACATTTTAAAACTTGTGAATCAAGTCATAACAGCACATGGTTCAAGACCAGGTGGGAAGAAACCAAGTACATTTACGAATGCACAATTCTATGCTACTTCACTACATTTAACTCCACTTCATTTATTAACAGCTTTAACTACTTTTGACAAAATGTACCTATAAAAAACAAACATTTTTAGTTAGAAAAGAGTCAAAATATTTAACAAAAAGTCCATCACAACTTCGTCTACAACAGTAAAATGCTACTTGATGCACTAATATTATTTAGTAATGTACCATGTATAATAATGATATACACAATAAGCTATTTTTCTGCACTTAACGTTAGGATACATTAAGTTATTTTTACCCATAAATATTACTGAATGTTTTGAATGCAGGACTTTTAATTGTAATAAAGTATTTTTACATTTTTCCACCACCAATAAGACTATGTACATGAGTGGTAACAACTCGGTGTCCACATTGCCATAACACATTTTCATAGTCACTTTAAACCGGCTTTTAAACACATAACAAATGGTACGGCGACCCAGGTGTCAAAACAATTTAAAAACACTGTGAAAATGTGTAAAATCATTAAGGAAAAGGAGTCCATGCTTCTTAGAAAGCTAGCATGCTAATGTTAGCTACGTAGCTCAGTGCTGCTTCACCGGATTGTATGAATTAAGGTAAACTCACAAATACTACAATACAAAAGCAGTTGGGTGTAAAAATGGGTTATAACGCGAAGACATAGTTATATTACACACATATACAGACAGCATGCTATCACATTAGCTTAGCAACGCTGGTCGGCAGTGTAAACCGCTATCAGACTGCAACACAGCACAGCAAAAACAGAGCTAAATCTGTGTTTTTAACAATGTTTTTCAACAAATAATCATGGCTTAAGGATGGTTAGTATGTTGTTAGATATTACCCTAAGCAAAACAGTCAGATGAAGTTAGATTCTTAATGATTTTAATGGATTACGTTTTGTAGAAATTCAGAAAAACTCGCTTACATGATGGCGTACCAGCCGGAAAGAGAGAGGGGAGGTTACCCAGCATGCTTTATGATAAAAGCGGTGACGCACTTCCTCTGTAGTGCTCATGGGAAATGTAGTCTTCTTTAGCTTTTCAGTCTCAACGATAGATAGATAGATAGATAGATAGATAGATAGATAGATAGATAGATAGATAGATAGATAGATAGATAGATAGATAGATAGATAGTAGATAGATAGATAGATAGATAGATAGATAGATAGATAGATAGATAGATAGATAGATAGGTAGGTAGATAGATAGATAGATAGATAGATAGATAGATAGGTAGGTAGGTAGGTAGGTAGGTAGATAGATAGATAGATAGATAGGTAGGTAGATAGATAGATAGATAGATAGATAGGTAGGTAGGTAGGTAGGTAGGTAGGTAGGTAGGTAGGTGATATTGGGCGATATTTAGCGCAAGATGTACACTTCACTTCACACCTCAAGAGCCATATATACATGTTTATTAGCGTCAAAAATGTTGTTGCTATTAAAGGTTTTGCTGCTACCTAAAACTCAGTAAAAGGAGTGTAATGGATGGGATTTCTAACAGGTTTGAGGTCTTTGGTTTTGAAGCTCTTCTCCACTATAGCAGTGAGATCACACACACACATTTAACAAGCAGCACAATTCACACTAGGATAAATCAACATGATAACTGCTGGGATTGAACCACCTCAAAGACAACAGCTCTTCCTCTCAGCCACAGACTGTAATGGGCTGTTGCTCAGAAATGATGAAGTCCAAATCAAGATATAACCGTTTTGTTGTTTGAATGGATTGTTTTTTTTAAATGGGAAAAACACCTGAAGTTTGGTAAAGTTGGAAAGGTACAGAGGCTTAATGCCATTGTTTCTAAACGACATATTAAAGAAACCTGACTCCAGATGGTAGCCTTGTGTTTTCTGAACAGATGTAAACAATTGGACTTCCTGTGATGAGTTTGAACAAATGTGGACTTTGAATCAGGGGATAGCAAGATCGAGTCCCACTGCAGTCAGCATGTCGTTGTGTCCCTGGGCAAGACACTTCACCCCAAACTGCTCCTGTGGGGATTGTAAGTCGCTTTGGATAAAAGCGTCTAACAAATGACATGTAATGTAATGTAATCAAATCCCATTCAAACCCTAATATACGAATGAGCACAGGCAGTAAAATGTTGATGAAAAATATCTGGGTGTATTTGGCGCGAGGAGTAAATATCTCCCAATGTGGTTCAAATCCCCAAAATGGCAAACTCCATTGCATATCTTATAGAAATAAAGAAGCTGTGGTAATTGAAGTGAAATAAATAAAGAGGAAAAACTGAAGTTCGGTTAAGTTAGAAAGATAATGAGGCTTAATTCAAGTTTTTTCTGAAGGACATATTCAGGAAACCTGGATCCAGATGTGCTGGTTTTGGAACATTTGTAAAACATGTACTGTCAGGTGTACAGGTGGGCAGGTAATTGTGGTGTAAAGTACGTAAGTTGGGTAAAGTAAGAAAGAAACAGAGGCTTAAGTCATATTCAGGAAACCTGGCTCCACACGTCCTTGGTATAGCTTTGGGTTTGTCTGGAGCAGATGTGAAAAATTGATGGTAGTATAAGTAGAAATACTTCATTACTGTACTTAAGTAGATTTTTCAGGTATTTGTACTTTCTACTTCTTACACTTTGAACCCAAATACCTGTACTTTCTACTTCTTACATGTTGAACCCAAATACCTGTACTTTCTACTTCTTACATGTTGAACACTAATACCTGTACTTTCTACTTCGTTTCTTGCATTTTGAACACAAATACCTGTACTTTTCTTTCTACTTCTTACATTTTGAACACAAATACCTGTACTTTCTACTTCTTACATGTTGAACACAAATACCTGTACTTTCTACTTCTTACATTTTGAACACAAATACCTGTAACTTTCTACTTCTTAACATTTTGAACACAAATACCTGTACTTTCTACTTCTTACATGTGAACCCAAATACCTGTACTTTCTACTTCTTACATGTTTGAACACTAATACCTGTACTTCTACTTCTTACATGTTGAACTCAAATACCTGTACTTTCTACTTCTTACATGTTGAACACAAATACCTGTACTTTCTACTTTCTTACATTTTGAACACAAATACCTTGTACTTTCTACTTCTTACATTTTGAACACAAATACCTGTCCTTTCTACTTCTTACATGTTGAACACAAATACCTGTACTTTCTACTTCTTACATTTTGAACACAAAATACCTGTACTTTCTACTTCTTACAGTTTGAACACAAATACCTGTACTTTCTACTCCTTACATGTTGAACCCAAATACCTGTACTTTCTACTTCTTACATGTTGAACTCAATACCTGTACTTTCTACTTCTTACATGTTGAACCCAAATACCTGTACTTCTACTTCTCTCATTTTCCAAACAGGCTGGTTCCTTTAGTTGAATGTGTGTTTGGTGGCGTGATCATTATTATTTAGAGTCCATTGCGTGCCTATTGATTTGAACACGATCCGTGTATCCATCATTTCCTGGTCTTTCTCTAAAGAAGATGGGACCAATGAAAACGTTGTCATGTTGCCGTTGTTCAGCATGGAAACATTCATTAGCTAACAATGACATTATTGTATATAAATTCTTGGATCCTTATAGCAAGAGCTTTATGAGCTCAATATAAGTGAGTCAATCAGTGAGTGGGGAAGAAGTATTCATATCCTTTACTTAAGTAGAAGTACGAATACTACATTGTAAGAAAATGTACCGCATTGAAAATTGTACTTGATTAAAAGTATTCAAGTATGATCAGGAAAACATACTTCAAGACGTTATTGTTAACGGCATAATGTCCAAGAGTAACGCTAGTACAGTCAGCGACAGGACTGAAAATGAAGATAACATCGAGGAGGCGAGTCATCAGACCTCCAGCAAGACATCCCGCATCCATGGCCTTACTTGAGGGAGAGGTTTGAAGTTGTGGGCACAAAAAATGATTCGTGGTGAATGCACTAGGCCTACAATCATTTGTTTAGGCCTATGCCAACTTGATGCTCTGCTCACAGATGAGCATACAAAACTGTTAAGATGACCTTGTATGTGTGTATATATTTTTTTCTTTGTGGGGGTCTGCCCCCAAAAAACTGTTTCAAGTCCTGAGAAAGTCAAATAAGACGGTGTGTAAAACTACACTGCCCTGCCAAAAAAAAGTAACCACTTTGATTTAACTGCCAGCAGGTAAGGGCTTTCCACTGGATAATAACTGCAGCGATGTGTTTGAGCTGAATACACGTTTAACCCTAACTGATGCAGTTAGTCACTTCTTTAATGTTTGTTCTTTCTGATGTAAAGTCAAGGTTGTAACTGTTTGCAGTAAAGTCGTGGGGCGCTGAACTGTTCTTTTGAATCTTGATAGATCGTAATTACTTGTCTTTCCAATTTGAAGGAGGGTGAGCAAGCATCTTGAGGAACATTCATCATTAACTCCTCCAAAAATATAGTTTTATTCAATAATTAATGAATATGTGAATCATAACAGTGATTGACAGCTGATAGGAATAAGATCATATTATTCATTCAGACAATCGATGAGACAGTTAATTTACTTATTGCAGCAGTCTTCATAGATTTGGTACCCCTGCTGGTCTAAGAGTGAAACAACTCATTCAGTTAAAATTCATTAAATGATGTCTGCCACCTTTTATATTTATATGTAAGGCTTTACTGATGTGCCACAATAATGTCACCTGTTATTGAGGTCAAATATCAATATTGTTGATTTCCAAGTTAACATTGATATGACTGCGATTAAATCAGCATATACTTCTGCCAGGGGATGCCACCCCTCAATCTCCTGCCACCCCATGAATATTGTTCTAGATCCGCCCCTGGATCATCTCAAAATACGCTTTGCAGAAGACCTCAGCAAAGAAGACAGGGAGGCACGAAGGGCTGTCTGGCCGAAAGTTGAACAAGCAAGCAAGGAAGGCAGGACTGAATTGATGATATTTAAAAAAGGTGTAGAAAATCATTCCTTGATTAACCCCTGGAGCGACCAGTGTGAATATGTAACATTCATGAAAATAAAGGTTAGACAAAAGGACTTCTGTTCACACACATATAAGTTTACATCTGTGTCTTTATTGTTATCATGATAACAAAACAGGTGAACACGCAACATCTCAGCTGCTAAGGACAAGTTGTGCGAGATGCACAAACTGAGGGAAAAGTTTTTGAACACTTCGCATCATTCCACTTCCCCCTCCAGTTGTTGAGTACACAGTCTTCACCTCGTCCCTTGTTGTTTGGTTCTCCTGTATGCCAAAAGAATACTTGGCTGCACACCCATCAGACCACATCCATCTTCCTTCTTGGCGATGTCATGGAGTCCGATCCATGTTGCTCCCTCAGCAGGTCAGAGCTTTTGATCAGGGAATTTGACAAAATCCTCTTCCTCTCTGCTGTGGATAGACACCAGGTTGCCTCCCTGGGACAACACAGTAGAGCTCTGCATCAGCCCAGGTCGTCTCTGTGTTGAAGTACTTGTAGGCAGCGGCCGTTGAAGGAGAACCAGTAGGAGGGACAGGTGTCTTGCTGGAGCTCATCTGAAGAAGACACAGCACCCAGAGCCAGGCCCAACAGGAAGAGGAAACCCAGCATGATGATGATGATGACACCTTCTCTGTCTGTTAAAGTTGTACTGACCCGTTGGAGAGGATGGAGATTGTGAAGTTTCAAGTGACAGGCTGCTTCTTATATATGTGTGGGAATGTGACGTCATTGTCACGTGACGTGATCACATGACCGGTGCCCGATAAAATGTAAGTTATAAAAGTTTTTTCAGGGCAGTTTCAGAAAACCTTTCTCTCTGGCTGCACGGCACGCTCACCGTATATCTCCCTCAAGGTAGGACTCGCGGGTTTAAGGTGGGTTTTATGGTCTTTTCAATGAACCTATGGAAGGGTCTCAGGTCAGTTTGGATAGGGCGAGGGCAAGA
Organism: Trematomus bernacchii; assembly: GCF_902827165.1. Classification (NCBI taxonomy): domain Eukaryota; kingdom Metazoa; phylum Chordata; class Actinopteri; order Perciformes; family Nototheniidae; genus Trematomus; species Trematomus bernacchii. Next base: position 1,482,367 of record NW_022987607.1, read on the forward strand.
TACGTTTTCCCATCATGGAGGGAAAACTCTTCCGACATTCAAAGCACGAGACCTGGGGCCTCATTTATAAAGCTTTGCGTAGGATTCACGTGGGAAGGTGGCTTACGTAGGACAAAGCAAATAAATACGCACAGACATTTTCCGATTCATAAAACACAGCGTACCGGCGACTTGCCGGTTTCTCTATTTTAGAAATCACAATCAACTCGAAATGCGGCGCAGCTTTTGCGGGCTTCACGTAACGCCCATCTTTGCCTATAAATAGTCAAAAAAAGCGACCCGTATTAATATTCATCATGAAGAAGATCGCAGGAAATGACGACAGAACAGCTAAAAAAGACATTTCACACCGAGTCAGATTTTGGTTATTTTGGGGAGGTGGAGACAAATCACATTGTTTGGTGGATGCAGTTTGAAACCAGAGTAGCAGCATGGAGGTCGGATCGTCACCATAAATAAAGTGGTCCGAAAAAAGTTAATGACAAACAAAAATACACATAACCTTCCTCAGGCAGTGTGTCAGTGTGTTTGTGCCGGGGACAGGGAGACCCCCCCCCCCCCCCCATGATGAGAAACTGTAAGAAAGTATCGGGGAAATCCCTCCGGAGTGGAGTCATTGACGACTGGATCTGAATTATTAATTTGTATTTGGTGGTTTTGTGTTCCAGCTGTCGATCAGCTGTGCGCAGCGTCTCCACTGCAGCCTGTGCGTCTCAACCCACCCCCGCTCCTCGCAGCAACTCTATATCCACCAGTTAACATGAATAAAACACACGTGTTGTGTTAAATTAGCTGCACAATTTACCACATCGGTGTTCTTAGTTTCCGTACCTCCTGTGTTTTACGAGCGTCTTATCAAGTATTGAAGAACGGCATAAAACATGATTAAACATGATGGTATATAAAACCATGCTCGTATCTATCTAACCTATAGAAAAGCTACACGGCGTCAGTTTAAAGTAATTCTGTCCTTCTGCTTACCGCATCATTTAACGGAATACATTTGTTAACAAGAGAACATCGAGGGGTGATCAATAACATTTCCGTATTTATGTATTTCTCCAATGTGTGTGTGCACTGAGGAGTCTCAAACAGGCGGTTGTTTCATCATTTTAAGATTGGCTTTAATCAAGTTTGCAAAGTAATTCTTCATATATGATAAATGAGAGGTAACATTCTATTGATGGTATTATTTCCACATATTTCTCTCCATTCTTCCTTCGCCCAACGGTGTCGCAGTTTCTCGTCTCTCCCGTTGTTGTGCGTACCGCGTACGGATGGGTCATCTGAATCAATAAAACTGATTTGATTAAAGAAAGGTTTGTACTACAGAGCTGTATTATGATGCATCATATATGTATGTATGTATGTATGTATGTATGTATGTATATATATATATATATATGTGTATATATGTATGTATGTATGTTAATATATATATATGTATATAATATATAATATTATATGTGTATATATATATACACCTATATATATATATATACATATATATCTA
>NW_022987607.1:1483979-1488979 GCF_902827165.1 Trematomus bernacchii
ATATAATATGTATATGTATATGTATATGTATATGGTATGTAGTATGTATATGTATATATGTGTGGTGTGTATCATCATCATCTCGACTGTGCTTATTTATGCACCATGTTGTGTTTTATTGACCCGTGTTGCAGTCAAATATCAAGTGCGTAATGAATTCTAAATAAAGTTTCCACACAAAGTTCAGTTCAGAGTTTTATTTAAAAATAAATTATAAGATATAAATCATATTCTGTGAAAAAGCTTCCTCACAAACTGAGCAGCGAAAGGGTTTTCTATCCTGTGTGGATTCTCATTGTGGATCTAGATCTCTTCTATGTCTAAAGCTTTCTTACAGACTGAGCAGCTGAGTGGTTTCTTTTCAGCACTACGTCGTGGATCACTGACAGATTCTTGTCTATTTTTTCAGTGACTTTGAGCCTGAGGCAGGTTCTCTGGTCTCCTTCCAATCAGCACTGTGTTCAACGTCAGGTTCAGAGAGCTCCAGTGTCGTCCTCAGTCTTTGGTTGGAAACTCCTCTCTGGATCTGAGTTCGAGGAGGAGGAGGGGGCAGCCAGGTTATGTGCGTGGAGGACCGACATTTCCCCCTGAAGTTAGTTTTTTTTAAATCGCAAACAGTGCGTAGAAACTGGCGTACGCCATCTTTTGAGCGTACGCACCGTTTAATATGGTGTTTTACTCCAAGTTGTAATAGTTTTGAAGCAACTTGTAGTGTTTTGCAGAAGTGTAGATGCTCATAACCAGCCGAGCAACCCGGGAAACTGGCTATGGACGTTTGCTCACTTTCTTCTAGCTCTTATTATTTCTTTATAACATCTGTTTTGTGTTTAATCCATAGAGCTGAGTATGAGCGTTCTCCCCTCCTGGATGGAGCCAGGAGGATCTATTACTCTGTCAAGTAAGCCTGGTTTTTAACCTTCTTAATGCTATATTGAATTGGTGTTTGAGCTGGCAACTATATGTTGCGTTTGTTTTTTAAAAGTCTACTGTTCCCTAGTGCTTTTTATTTTTTATTTTCTGTCAATAGTTCTCTAGGTGTGCAGATTGTGGGCAATATAATTGACTAAGTGCTTGTGTTACAGGCTCCTCTCCCTCTGGGGGAACCTTGTTCTGCTTTCAGTGTAGGGACTGAGCCCCCGGGGACACTTTAAAAGGGTGAGTAAACTAACTCTCACTGTAATCATTTTGTAGAAGTTGTGCTTTGAGTAGTGGCCGTGCTTTTGTTCTCTTTGTGTCCCTCACAGTTAGCAGGCATTGTGACCTAGTGGACCAGACCTGCCCATCTGAGGAGGGGAACCCACCATGTCATAGTGTAAAGTATGTTCAACACCCTGTTAACCCGTTGACAACCTGCTTGAACATTGACATGTTAAACATGTATATTTGTGAAATAAAGCTAGCATTCTATTGGTCATGAATGCCTCTGTTATTGTCCTCGTGAAGGAAGCCCCAACATCGGCAAAGCAACTTCGAATTTAGATTGAGGGTCCACAGGTTCCTCCATCCCTCAACAGGAGTTGGTGTTGTCAGCTATTTAAAGGGGACCCCAGCCACAGTTACCACATATGCATCAGAGAGGGTGTTTTCACTGTTGGCCTAATATATGATTGGTCAACTGAACTTGGCAACACTAAAGACACCCACACCTTAACATAAGCAGAAACAGACTACCTGGTCACCTGGAGATGTCGCACTAAACCTTCTATACATTTTTGACAAGGAGTAAATGATATGAAATCAAATATTGGCAGTGCTAAACATTGCCAGACCAAAACAAATGTTCTTTACAATCTCCAGAGATGTTGATCAGGAGGGATAATGGTCTGTTTTTAAAACGCTTTCTAGCACGTGAAGACCAAGCTGCCCATCACACTAAAGCTTTGTAACATTTCATCGAGCCAACCACATTACCCACAAATAATTCCCAGCTTGTGCAAAATGAAGATGAACATTAGGCAAAACAGACCATAAGCTTGTGTGGATATATCGTATAAAACATAATGTATTCATTTCAGGGAGACTTGTTGCTTTGTGTTTCTTTTCATTTACAACTGATGTCGCACTGACGTTGCTCCTCTGCTGCCCTCCAGTGGCCACAAGGCACAACAGGTACTTTTAACATTACAGCATGTAGCTCCAAAGCACAACAAGTGTTTCCTTCTGAAAACGCACTTGCACTTTACTAAAGCTCTAAACCATGGCACATGAACACAAATATAAACTATATACAATACAATCAGGAAGATATTACAATACGAATGCTCTAATAACAGTGAGCAGAGATTGTGTTTTGATGTGTGGGCATAATGTACAGGGTAATAGTCAAATGACTGCCACAAGGCCTTTCTATGACACTGAATAGGGAACAGACCACAGCTCTGATTTAGGAGATCTTGCTGACCAACAATTGCTGAATAGGTTTAACAAAAAGCATCTTTCAAATGAGACTTTCTCAGATTAACCCTTTAACTGCCAGACCAAGAAAAAGCTATGGGAAAATATTTGTTTGCATTTTTTTTATCAAATGGGCCACAACTAACCACAAACAATTTATATTTTTTCTGACTGACCACACAGTTTTGTTTTTATGAGCCTGTTACCAACTGGTCGAGCTGGCCTTCTAGTAAAAGTGCATTTTCAACAATCATATACAGTACAGTATTTGTATGCATCAAACTCAAATAAAACACAAACTGAAATACATTTGTTTCTTTTTATGGAAAATGAGCAATATTACAACCAGATATATTCATAAAAAGATTAAATTATAATTGTAAAAACAATGTTTGGAAAAATAGTAATGGTTAAGTCTTTTTCATAATAAAGAAAAGACTTGCTCATCGTACTGTATATGCTGAATTGGCCCTAACAAGAAACCACTGGCCTAACAGCAAATGTCTATATCCTGTGTTGGCCTAACTTGCTCATCTGTGTGCAGCTTTGGGCTGAATGCCATGCATGAAAGGTGCTATATAAATTATTATCACTCTTTCACTCTGAGACTCACTAGATTTAGTAATATTACCCATGAATCTAGCTATTTATTTACCATATTTTATAGGAAAACATCTCTGAAACTCTGAAAAAGTCATATTGCTAGTTTACCATAAAGGCCAATTCTGACCCGGTTGGTTGAGCATATTTTCAAAAGATAATTACACCCTTGTTTAAAACTTTTTTTGTGCATCAAGTTATCTAAATATGTTCAGTAAGTGCTCTGACACTAAAATATGTCAACAAGGATATTGTTACCTTACAAAAGTTGACCAAAAAGAGTGATTTCTTCAGCAGTGATTTTTTTAGCATGCCAACTTCCTCAGTGGAAGCTAGCTGAAGGGCATTCTGTTTCGAACCACAGTGACATCTAGAGGTTGCTTTGTGTCATAACATGTCAACCAAAGGGTAGAGCTGTCTGAATCAGATGGAGTTACACTTACACTTTTTTTTTTTTCAACAAGATATCAAGACACAAAATGTGCTCTACCAAATGGTGGCGCTGGCAGTTAAAGGGATAAAGAGAAATGATGTGCCTCATGTTAAAGAATTCTGCAATCCAGACTGACTCTTTTGACTTTCTTAATGTTACACCAGCAAAGCCTTGTACCCTGATGCTAAATGACTACTAAGCTACATTTGAAACATTCAGCACTTTTCTCTAACTTAGAGGCTGCACTGTCTGCTGTTCAGCAACAGTTAAGGAGACTGGCTTCAAAGGGGAGATGTCCTGTCAAAGTGTATGAATAATGCATTGTTTCCTTGTTAACAAAGTGAACCATTATGTTGCATATATCACAAACAGGACTTTCATACACAGTAAGTGTACATCTGTGTCTTGTGGCCAAAGGCACGTTAACAGAGTTACAGGTGAACAGTGACCTGGCTCAATAAGATGTCATATCTCAGTTGCTAAACACAAGCTATGCCAGATGCACAAACTGAGTGATAAGAATAATAATGGAAATCATTCCATGTGTGATCAAAACCGTGGTTGGTGTGGACAGTCTTCATTTCCATCATTGTTGGGCTCTCCTGAACTCTAAGAGACAAAGAGAATGAACCCTAAATTGCTCCTGATTGCATGGCGATCAGTGTGAGTGTGAATCTTGTTCTCCCTTAGCAGGTGCATGCACTATATTAAGGCAGTAAGTAACCCATCTACACTGTTGGCGACAGCAAATACAAGTACATTGTTTTTGTTGTTTTGTTGTTTGTTGTTGCTTGGACTGTGAGCCGTAGGGTCGCCGGTTCAAGTCCCCGAACAGACGTAAAATATGGAGTGTTGACTGCTACTTGGAGAGGTCCCAGTTCACCTCCTGCCCTGCCGTGGTGCCCTTGAGCAAGGCACCGGACAACCCCCTGACAATACCTGAACCTATAAGGGAGGCACGAAGGGCTGTCTGGCCGAAAGTTGAACAAGCAAGCAAGGAAGGCAGGACTGAATTGATGATATTTAAAAAAGGTGTAGAAATAATTCCTTTGATTAACCCCTGGAGCGACCAGTGTGAATATGTAACATTCATGAAAATAAAGGTTAGACAAAAGGACTTCTGTTCACACACATATAAGTTTACATCTGTGTCTTTATTGTTATCATAACAAAACAGGTGAACACGCAACATCTCAGCTGCTAAGGACAAGTTGTGCGAGATGCACAAACTGAGGGAAAAGTTTTTGAACACTTCGCATCATTCCACTTCCCCCTCCAGTTGTTGAGTACACAGTCTTCACCTCGTCCCTTGTTGTTTGGTTGTCCTGTATGCCAAAAGAAATACTTGGCTGCACACCCATCAGACCACATCCATCTTCCTTCTTTGGCGAGGTCAAAGAGTCCGATCCATGTTGCTCCCTCAGCAGGGTCAGAGCTTTTGATCAGGAATTTGACAAAATCCTCTTCCTCTCTGCTGTGGATAGACACCAGGTTGCCTCCCTGGGACACACAGTAGAGCTCTGCATCAGCCCAGGTCGTCTCTGTGTTGAAGTACTTGTAGCAGCGGCCGTTG
>NW_022987607.1:1493979-1498979 GCF_902827165.1 Trematomus bernacchii
AGGCATTGTGACCTAGTGGACCAGACCTGCCCATCTGAGGAGGGGAAACCCACCATGTCATAGTGTAAAGTATGTTCACCCTGTTACCCGTTGACACCTGCTGAACATTGACATGTTAACATGTATATTTGTGAAATAAAGCTGCATTCTATTTGGTCATGAATGCCTCTGTTATTGTCCTCGTGAAGGGAAGCCCCAACATCGGCAAAGCAACTTCGAATTTAGATTGAGGGTCCAGAGGTTCCTCCATCCCCTCAACAGTAGTTGGTGTTGTCAGCTATTTAAAGGGGACCCCAGCCACAGTTACCACATATGCATCAGAGAGGGTGTTTTCACTGTTGGCCTAATATATGATTGGTCAACTGAACTTGGCAACACTAAACACAACCACACCTTAACATAAGCAGAAACAGACTACCTGGTCACCTGGAGATGTCGCACTAAACCTTCTATACATTTTTGACAAGGAGTAAATGATATGAAATCAAATATTGGCAGTGCTAAACATTGCCATACCAAAACAAATGTTCTTTACAATCTCCAGAAGATGTTGATCAGGAGGGATAATGGTCTGTTTTTAAAACGCTTTCTAGCAAGTGAAGACCAAGCTGCCCATCACACTAAAGCTTTGTAAACATTTCATCGAGCCACCACATTACCACAAATAATTCCCAGCTTGTGCAAAATGAAGATGAACATTAGGCAAAACAGACCATAAGCTTGTGTGGATATCGTATAAAACATAATGTATTCATTTCAGGGAGACTTGTTGCTTTGTGTTTCTTTTCATTTACAACTGATGTCGCACTGACTTGCTCCTCTGCTGCCCTCCAGTGGCCACAAGGCACAACAGGTACTTTAACATTACAGCATGTAGCTCCAAAGCACACAAGTGTTTCCTTCTGAAAACGCTCTTGCACTTTACTAAAGCTCTAAACATGGCACATGAACACAAATATAAACTATATACAATACAATCAGGAAGATAGTACAATACGAATGCTCTAATAACAGTGAGCAGAGATGTGTTTTGATGTGTGGGCATAATGTACAGGGTAATAGTCAAATGACTGCCACAAGGCCTTTCTATGACACTGAATAGGAACAGACCACAGCTCTGATTTAGGAGATCTTGCTGACCAACAATTGCTGAATAGGTTTAACAAAAAGCATCTTTCAAATGAGACTTTCTCAGATTAACCCTTTAACTGCCAGACCAAGAAAAAAGCTATGGGAAAATGATTTGTTTGCATTTTTTTATCAAATGGGCCACAACTAACCACAAACAATTATAATTTTTTCTGACTGACCACACAGTTTTGTTTTTATGAGCCTGTACCAACTGGTCGAGCTGGCCTTCTAGTAAAAGTGCATTTTCAACAATCATATACAGTACAGTATTTGTATGCATCAAACTCAAATAAAACACAAACTGAAATACATTTGTTTCTTTTATGGAAATTGAGCAATATATACAACCAGATCTATTCATAAAAGATAAATTATAATTGTAAAACATGTTAAGTCTTTTTCATAATAAAAGAAAGACTTGCTCATCGTACTGTATATGCTGAATTGGCCTAACAAGAAACCACTGGCCTAACAGCAAATGTCTATATCCTGTGTTGGCCTAACTTGCTCATCTGTGTGCAACTTTGGGCTGAATGCCATGCATGAAAGGTGCTATATAAATTATTATCACTCTTTCACTCTGACTCACTAGATTTAGTAATATTACCATGAATCTAGCTATTTATTTACCATATTTTATAGGAAAACATCTCTGAAACTCTGAAAAAGTCATATTGCTAGTTTACCATAAAAGGCCATATTCGACCGGTTTGGTTGAGCATATTTTCAAAAAGATAATTACACCCTTGTTAAAACTTTTTTTGTGCATCAAGTTATCTAAATATGTTCAGTAAGTGCTCTGACACTAAAATGTGTCAACAAGGATATTGTTACCTTACAAAAGTTGACCAAAAAGAGTGATTTCTTCAGCAGTGATTTTTAGCATGCCAACTTCCTCAGTGGAAGCTAGCTGAAGGGCATTCTGTTCGAACCACAGTGACATCTAGAGGTTGCTTTGTGCATAACATGTCAACCAAAGGGTAGAGCTGTCTGAATCAGATGGAGTTACCCTTACCACTTTTTTTTTCTTCAACAAGATATCAAGACACAAAATGTGCCTCTACCAAATGGTTGGCGCTGGCAGTTAAAGGGATAAAGAGAAATGATGTGCCTCATGTTAAAGAATTCTGCAATCCAGACTGACTCTTTTGACTTTCTTAATGTTACACCAGCAAAGCCTGTACCCTGATGCTAAATGACTACTAAGCTACATTTGAAAACTTCAGCACTTTTCTCTAACTTAGAGGCTGCACTGTCTGCTGTTCAGCAACAGTTAAGGAGACTGGCTTAAAGGGGAGATGTCCTGTCAAAGTGTATGAATAATGCATTGTTTCCTTGTTAACAAAGTGAACCATTATGTTTGCATATATCACAAACAGGACTTTCATACACAGTAAGTGTACATCTGTGTCTTGTGGCCAAAGGCACGTTAACAGAGTTACAGGTGAACAGTGACCTGGCTCAATAAGATGTCATATCTCAGTTTGCTAAACACAAGCTATGCCAGATGCACAAACTGAGTGATAAGAATAATAATGGAAATCATTCCATGTGTGATCAAACCGTGTTGGTTGTGGACAGTCTTCATTTCCATCATTGTTGGGCTCTCCTGAACTCTAAGAGACAAAGAGAATGAACCCTAAATTGCTCCTGATTGCATGGCGATCAGTGTGAGTGTGAATCTTGTTCTCCCTTAGCAGGTGCATGCACTATATTAAGGCAGTAAGTAACCCATCTACACTGTTGGCGACAGCAAATACAAGTACATTGTTTTTGTTGTTTTGTTTTTGTTGTTGCTTGGACTGTGAGCCGTAGGGTCGCCGGTTCAAGTCCCCGAACAGACGTAAAATATGGAGTGTTGACTGCTACTTGGAGAGGTCCCAGTTCACCTCCTGCCCTGCCGTGGTGCCCTTGAGCAAGGCACCGGACAACCCCCCTACACTGCCCTGCCAAAAAAAAGTAACCACTTTGATTTAACTGCCAGCAGGTAAGGGCTTTCCACTGGATAATAACTGCAGCGATGTGTTTGAGCTGAATACACGTTTAACCCTAACTGATGCAGTTAGTCACTTCTTTAATGTTTGTTCTTTCTGATGTAAGTCAAGGTTGTAACTGTTTGCAGTAAAGTCGTGGGGCGCTGAACTGTTCTTTTGAATCTTGATAGATCGTAATTACTTGTCTTTCCAATTTGAAGGAGGGTGAGCAAGCATCTTGAGGAACATTCATCATTAACTCCTCCAAAAAATATAGTTTATTCAATAATAAATGAATATGTGAATCATAACAGTGATTGACAGCTGATAGGAATAAGATTGTTATCATATTCATTCAGACAATCGATGAGACAGTTAATTTACTTATTGCAGCAGTCTTCATAGATTTGGTACCCCTGCTGGTCTAAGAGTGAAACAAACTCATTCAGTTAAAATTCATTAAATGATGTCTGCCACCTTTTATATTTATATGTAAGGCTTTACTGATGTGCCACAATAATGTCACCTGTTATTGAGGTCAAATATCAATATTGTTGATTTCCAAGTTAACATTGATTGATTTGACTGCGATTAAATCAGCATACACTTCTGCCAGGGGATGCCACCCCTCAATCTCCTGCCACCCCATGAATATTGTTCTAGATCCGCCCCTGGATCATCCCAAAATACGCTTTGCAGAAGACCTCAGCAAAGAAGACAGGGAGGCACGAAGGGCTGTCTGGCCGAAAGTTGAACAAGCAAGCAAGGAAGGCAGGACTGAATTGATGATATTTAAAAAAGGTGTAGAAATCATTCCTTTGATTAACCCCTGGAGCGACCAGTGTGAATATGTAACATTCATGAAAATAAAGGTTAGACAAAAGGACTTCTGTTCACACACATATAAGTTTACATCTGTGTCTTTATTGTTATCATGATAACAAAACAGGTGAACACGCAACATCTCAGCTGCTAAGGACAAGTTGTGCGAGATGCACAAACTGAGGGAAAAGTTTTTGAACACTTCGCATCATTCCACTTCCCCCTCCAGTTGTTGAGTACACAGTCTTCACCTCGTCCGCTGTTGTTTGGTTCTCCTGTATGCCAAAAGAAATACTTGGCTGCACACCCATCAGACCACATCCATCTTCCTTCTTTGGCGAGGTCATAGAGTCCGATCCATGTTGCTCCCTCATTAGAGTCAGAGCTTTTGATCAGGAATTTGACAAAATCCTCTTCCTCTCTGCTGTGGATAGACACCAGGTTGCCTCCCTGGGACACACAGTAGAGCTCTGCATCAGCCCAGGTCGTCTCTGTGTTGAAGTACTTGTAGCAGCGGCCGTTGAAGGAGAACCAGTAGGAGGGACAGGTGTCTTGATGGAGCTCATCTGAAGAAGACACAGCACCCAGAGCCAGGCCCAACAGGAAGAGGAAACCCAGCATGATCATGATCATGATGATGATGTCACCGTCTCTGTCTGTTAAAGTTGTACTGACCCGTTGGAGAGGATGGAGATTGTGAAGTTTCAAGTGACAGGCTGCTTCTTATATATGTGTGGGAATGTGACGTCATTGTCACGTGACGTGATCACATGACCGGTGCCCGATAAAATGTAAGTTATAAAAGTTTTTCCGGGCAGTTTCAGAAAACCTTTCTCTCGGCTGGACAGCACGCTCACCGTTATCTCCCTCAAGGTAGGACTCGCGGGTTTAAGGTGGTTTTATGGTCTTTTCAATGAACCTATGGAAGGGTCTCAGGTCAGTTTGGATAGGGCGAGGGCAAGATACGTTTTCCCATCATGGAGGGAAACTCTTCAGACATTCAAAGCACGAGACCTGGGGCCTCATTTATAAAGCTTTGCGTAGGATTCACGTGGGAAGGTGGCTTACGTAGGA
>NW_022987607.1:1503979-1506479 GCF_902827165.1 Trematomus bernacchii
TAAATAAATAGGTAGGCTAGTTAAAATATCTACATGGAAAGGCCTATTGCTTATTACATTCTGAATTGTATACACTTAACAAGGCCTAAACTGCAAAAAGTGTCCCACAGTCTCTACATTTCAAAGGGGATCAAGACAGATCAGAAAAGGTTTAGGCTTCCAGAAGCAACCACAGTGGACAGAAAGGGCCCAACAATAAATGAATGAAGTGTAAACATAGTCATTAAATGTATATATTGTAGTGACTTAATTTTAAACAGTAATATTGTTCTGTTGACGCTCAGATAGATGTCCTGTTATTCTGATAGGTTCCATTCACAAGAAAGCTCTTTGTTTGTTACACATCTTATAGGGGACACTAATGACATTATGACTGATAGATGTGAAAAGGTGATTCTGTTATTTATTATGTCTTGATTTTTTCATTGTGCATTATTTCATAGGTATGTGATACCATACTGAGTCACGCAAAGGAGAGATTTTCCTTCACCAAACACCTCATCAGCTCCACCCTCCTGCAAGGAGACCTGTTCCAGCAGCACAGCCGAACATTCCCTGAAGCAGCGCTGGAAACAACTGTGGAGGCCTACCCTCTACTGGACAAGGCAAAGCTCAAGACGGAACTGTCCCTCGTCTATGACAATGACCAGTTCAGGGCTTGCAGTGGTGCTGTTACTCTGCTCCAGTTCTTCCTTGACAATAATCTGCAGGAGACATTTACAGAGACTGTCAGTCTTCTGAAGGTTCTTGTAACCATGGCTACGGCTGAGGCAGAGAGGTGCTTTTCCACTCTGAAAAGGATAAAGACTTTCTTGAGGAACAGCATGACACAGGATCGCCTGAATGCTCTGGCTATGCTGTCAATTGAGAAAAAACTCATTAGGAGCATTCCTGACTTCAACACCAGAGTCATTGAGAGGTTTGCCACTCAGAAGGAGAGAAGGGCAAAATTCCTCTACAAATAGACACACACACACACACACACACACACAAGCTCTCGCAGCAAACACAGATGGCCGACCCTTAAAAAAATGCGTTTCATTAGAGAGACAATTAATGTTAATGCATAATTAATGCAGAATGTTGTGAAGTTACTTTTGGATACCTAAGATGTTTTGTTCAACCACAAAGTCCAGGAACATGAGTACTGTTTGGAAACCTGTTGCGTTCGACTCATTTTCCCCAGAGGAACAGTTGTTTCTTGTTTCCTTTTGTCTTTTTTCTGCCTGTTGCACATTTTGTTATTCAAAGCAGTAAAAAAGGTGCTATAGGCCAATAAGCTGGATATCACTTTATATGTAGAGAGTAGGTTTCCCATGGTTGTTAGAAGTTTATTAATAAGTGGGCATTTATCACAGAAGTGATTGTTCTGTCTCCACGTTTGTTGCATTGTCTGTGATGTATTTTCCAACGGTTATAGCTCCTGTTCTGTCCCAGCAACACTACACGGTTTGCAGCTCCACCACATCTTTGGTTTATCTTCGGTGTCGCTTAAAATCTGCTTCCCATCGGACTAAAACCTCCACGTAATCTGAAGACAGATACTTGAAGTTATTTAAACCTTTTGTAAACTTTATGTTCTTTCTTGCTCTAGCCTTGCCAGTTACATTGTACATAACACATATATTATCATTATGCTAACTGGTTGTTCGTGTTAGACGATGTAGCTTTTTCATTTCTGAGTTATTGCTATATGTAAATAAACCTGTTTGTAAATAATCCTCAGAGAAACAAAGAAAAAACACAATTTATGACATTTTGTGCTGTGGTTATTTTTTTTAAATTGCATTTATTCACAGTTCAGTTTGAAATGCTGTAGTGACTTGTATTGAACCACTTAAATATTTATAATTAATGCTACTGAAAAGATGCTATTAATTTTATATCCCACATGCAGTTCACTGTAAAGCCACTTGGTGGAGGTGTTGGTTCATAAAACATGAACAGTTTTAAGAAAGAAAAATGCGGACCAGTTCTGAGAATACAAATTCCTGGTAAAGTATTAGATGTTCAGGTTGATAAATAATATTTTCCACACTGAAGATTATGGAGGTATTGATCAGTCTTCTCATATTTTTAAGCCTCGATTTCTCCTTTCCCCACCCCTCTAATGCCGCGTTTCCACTACACAGCCTCGCTCGGCCCCGCTCGGCCTCCTTTGGCCGCGCCCGGCCTCGTTAGGACCAGCTCACTTTGTGGCGCGTTTCCATTACAGTTTAGGAACCGGGTCAGTATCTATAGTAACAGTGTAGGCGGAGCGACGCTGCTTAAAACTGCCGTGACGTCATCTTCAATGCGACACAACAATGGAGATGTGAAAGCGATCGTTTGCTTGTTTTTTGCTGTGTGGTTTATTATCACAAGAAATAGACAAGTTGTTTCGAAAGAGGCGACGTATAGCAAGACGAGGTATAGAAGAAGCTGACGCGAGAGTTCGGGCAGTCCTCCTACGCCGCAGAGACTACAGGACGACTCGAATCACTACTAACTACAATGCTAC
>NW_022987607.1:1511479-1579175 GCF_902827165.1 Trematomus bernacchii
GTGTGTCAGTCTGAATTGACGCTGTTTGGTGTCAGTCTGAATTGACGCTGTTTGGCATCACAACGCTGTTATGAAAGTTTCTCTGGTATAACATGGGTGATGTTAGCATAGCAACCGAAGCTAAACTGACTACTTGCTAAGCCGTTTTATACAGGCACTTTTTACCGGCGTATTTTTCATTATGATTCTACTTGTGATAGTCGGACATGACAACCTGTGCAGCCCATGTATTGATTCCATCCGATAGCTGCTATAATAACAAACAAAACGTCTGCCTGCTCTCCACAATGATCAATAACAGCGAACGGATGGTCAAAGTAAGGTACAAATAAACAGAATCACACGAAGCCTGGTTAGTGTTGCCTGACTTTATAAAGCGAGTTTTTTTTTTTTTACAAGTGTGTGGTTGCGTTCTAGTCACTTTGCTCAGCACTACTGCTGGTTACAACTTTTATTTGCCGTACTCGCCTTAACTGTTAGCTCAGGTTAATCTCGCCCCCCTCCGACGTAAGCGGTTCTTGCTTCTACACGGACAACTTTTTGGTGCTCGAAACGAACCGGATTCCGGAGCTTAGAGGCTGCTCCGCTGCGGTGTGAACAGGAAAACCCGGTGCTTTTCAAGCACCAGCTCCAAACCGGCCCCGAAACACCGTTGGTGTGAATGGGGTAAGAGAGGGTGTTTTCACTGTTGGCCTAATATATGATTGGTCAACTGAACTTGGCAACACTAAACACAACCACACCTTAACATAAGCAGAAACAGACTACCTGGTCACCTGGAGATGTCGCACTAAACCTTCTATACATTTTTGACAAGGAGTAAATGATATGAAATCAAATATTGGCAGTGCTAAACATTGCCAGACCAAAACAAATGTTCTTTACAATCTCCAGATGATGTTGGTCAGGAGGGATAATGGTCTGTTTTTAAAACGCTTTCTAGCAAGTGAAGACCAAGCTGCCCATCACACTAAAGCTTTGTAAACATTTCATCGAGCCACCACATTACCACAAATAATTCCCAGCTTGTGCAAAATGAAGATGAACATTAGGCAAAACAGACCATAAGCTTGTGTGGATATATCGTATAAAACATAATGTATTCATTTCAGGGAGACTTGTTGCTTTGTGTTTCTTTTCATTTACAACTGATGTCGCACTGACTTGCTCCTCTGCTGCCCTCCAGTGGCCACAAGGCACAACAGGTACTTTTACATTACAGCATGTAGCTCCAAAGCACACAAGTGTTTCCTTCTGAAAACGCACTTGCACTTTGCTAAAGCTCTAAACATGGCACATGAACACAAAAATAAACTATATACAATACAATCAGGAAGATAGTACAATACGAATGCTCTAATAACAGTGAGCAGAGATGTGTTTTGATGTGTGGGCATAATGTACAGGGTAATAGTCAAATGACTGCCACAAGGCCTTTCTATGACACTGAATAGGAACAGACCACAGCTCTGATTTAGGAGATCTTGCTGACCAACAATTGCTGAATAGGTTTAACAAAAAGCATCTTTCAAATGAGACTTTCTCAGATTAACCCTTTAACTGCCAGACCAAGAAAAAAGCTATGGGAAAATTATTTGTTTGCATTTTTTTTATCAAATGGGCCACAACTAACCACAAACAATTTTTTTTTTTTTTGACTGACCACACAGTTTTGTTTTTATGAGCCTGTACCAACTGGTCGAGCTGGCCTTCTAGTAAAAGTGCATTTTCAACAATCATATACAGTACAGTATTTGTATGCATCAAACTCAAATAAAACACAAACTGAAATACATTTGTTTCTTTTATGGAAAATGAGCAATATATACAACCAGATATATTCATAAAAGATCAATTATAATTGAAAAACAAGTTTTGGAAAAAAGTAATGTTAAGTCTTTTTCATAATAAAAGAAAGACTTGCTCATCGTACTGTATATGCTGAATTGGCCTAACAAGAAACCACTGGCCTAACAGCAAATGTCTACATCTGTGTGCAACTTTGGGCTGAATGCCATGCATGAAAGGTGCTATATAAATTATTATCACTCTTTCACTCTGAGACTCACTAGATTTAGTAATATTACCATGAATCTAGCTATTTATTTACCATATTTTATAGGAAAACATCTCTGAAACACTGAAAAAGTCATATTGCTAGTTTACCATAAAAGGCCAATTCGACCGGTTGGTTGAGCATATTTTCAAAAAGATAATTACACCCTTGTTAAAACTTTTTTTGTGCATCAAGTTATCTAAATATGTTCAGTAAGTGCTCTGACACTAAAATGTGTCAACAAGGATATTGTTACCTTACAAAAGTTGACCAAAAAGAGTGATTTCTTCAGCAGTGATTTTTTAGCATGCCAACTTCCTCAGTGGAAGCTAGCTGAAGGGCATTCTGTTCGAACCACAGTGACATCTAGAGGTTGCTTTGTGCATAACATGTCAACCAAAGGGTAGAGCTGTCTGAATCAGATGGAGTTACCCTTACACTTTTTTTTTTTTCAACAAGATATCAAGACACAAAATGTGCTCTACCAAATGGTGGCGCTGGCAGTTAAAGGGATAAAGAGAAATGATGTGCCTCATGTTAAAGAATTCTGCAATCCAGACTGACTCTTTTGACTTTCTTAATGTTACACCAGCAAAGCCTTGTACCCTGATGCTAAATGACTACTAAGCTACATTTGAAACATTCAGCACTTTTCTCTAACTTAGAGGCTGCACTGTCTGCTGTTCAGCAACAGTTAAGGAGACTGGCTTCAAAGGGGAGATGTACTGTCAAAGTGTATGAATAATGCATTGTTTCCTTGTTAACAAAGTGAACCATTATGTTGCATAAATCACAAACAGGACTTTCATACACAGTAAGTGTACATCTGTGTCTTGTGGCCAAAGGCACGTTAACAGAGTTACAGGTGAACAGTGACCTGGCTCAATAAGATGTCATATCTCAGTTGCTAAACACAAGCTATGCCAGATGCACAAACTGAGTGATAAGAATAATAATGGAAATCATTCCATGTGTGATCAAAACCGTGGTTGGTGTGGACAGTCTTCATTTCCATCATTGTTGGGCTCTCCTGAACTCTAAGAGACAAAGAGAATGAACCCTAAATTGCTCCTGATTGCATGGCTATCAGTGTGAGTGTGAATCTTGTTCTCCCTTAGCAGGTGCATGCACTATATTAAGGCAGTAAGTAACCCATCTACACTGTTGGCGACAGCAAATACAAGTACATTGTTTTTGTTGTTTTGTTGTTTGTTGTTGCTTGGACTGTGAGCCGTAGGGTCGCCGGTTCAAGTCCCCGAACAGACGTAAAATATGGAGTGTTGACTGCTACTTGGAGAGGTCCCAGTTCACCTCCTGCCCTGCCGTGGTGCCCTTGAGCAAGGCACCGGACAACCCCCTTCCCCCCCCACTCCCATTGCTCCCCGGGCGCTGTAGCTGCCCACTCCTAATACTAGACTCCTGGTACTAGACTCCTGGTACTAGACTCCTAGTACTAGACTCCTGGTACTAGACTCCTGGTACTAGACTCCTAATACTAGACTCCTGGTACTAGACTCCTAGTACTAGACTCCTGGTACTAGACTCCTGGTACTAGACTCCTAGTACTAGACTCCTGGTACTAGACTCCTAGTACTAGACTCCTGGTACTAGACTCCTAGTACTAGACTCCTGGTACTAGACTCCTGGTGCTAGACTCCTGGTACTAGACTCCTAGTACTAGACTCCTAGTACTAGACTCCTGGTGCTAGACTCCTA
The DNA here is from genome assembly GCF_902827165.1 of Trematomus bernacchii. NCBI lineage: Eukaryota > Metazoa > Chordata > Actinopteri > Perciformes > Nototheniidae > Trematomus > Trematomus bernacchii. The sequence goes on from NW_022987607.1 coordinate 1,515,252, forward strand.
GTACTAGACTCCTGGTACTAGACTCCTGGTACTAGACTCCTAGTACTAGACTCCTAGTACTAGACTCCTGGTACTAGACTCCTAGTACTAGACTCCTGGTGCTAGACTCCTGGTACTAGACTCCTGGTACTAGACTCCTAGTACTAGACTCCTAGTACTAGACTCCTGGTACTAGACTCCTGGTACTAGACTCCTGGTGCTAGACTCCTGGTACTAGACTCCTAGTACTAGACTCCTGGTACTAGACTCCTAGTACTAGACTCCTAGTACTAGACTCCTGGTACTAGACTCCTGGTACTAGACTCCTGGTGCTAGACTCCTGGTACTAGACTCCTAGTACTAGACTCCTAGTACTAGACTCCTGGTACTAGACTCCTGGTGCTAGACTCCTGGTACTAGACTCCTAGTACTAGACTCCTAGTACTAGACTCCTGGTACTAGACTCCTAGTACTAGACTCCTGGTGCTAGACTCCTAGTACTAGACTCCTGGTACTAGACTCCTAGTACTAGACTCCTGGTGCTAGACTCCTGGTGCTAGACTCCTAGTACTAGACTCCTAGTACTAGACTCCTGGTACTAGACTCCTAGTACTAGACTCCTGGTACTAGACTCCTGGTGCTAGACTCCTAGTACTAGACTCCTGGTACTAGACTCCTGGTACTAGACTCCTAGTACTAGACTCCTGGTACTAGACTCCTGGTGCTAGACTCCTGGTGCTAGACTCCTAGTACTAGACTCCTAGTACTAGACTCCTGGTACTAGACTCCTAGTACTAGACTCCTGGTGCTAGACTCCTGGTGCTAGACTCCTAGTACTAGACTCCTGGTGCTAGACTCCTAGTACTAGACTCCTGGTACTAGACTCCTGGTACTAGACTCCTGGTGCTAGACTCCTAGTACTAGACTCCTGGTGCTAGACTCCTGGTGCTAGACTCCTAGTACTAGACTCCTGGTGCTAGACTCCTGGTGCTAGACTCCTAGTACTAGACTCCTGGTGCTAGACTCCTAGTACTAGACTCCTAGTACTAGACTCCTGGTACTAGACTCCTAGTACTAGACTCCTGGTACTAGACTCCTGGTGCTAGACTCCTAGTACTAGACTCCTAGTACTAGACTCCTGGTACTAGACTCCTAGTACTAGACTCCTGGTACTAGACTCCTGGTGCTAGACTCCTGGTGCTAGACTCCTAGTACTAGACTCCTAGTACTAGACTCCTGGTACTAGACTCCTGGTGCTAGACTCCTGGTGCTAGACTCCTAGTACTAGACTCCTGGTGCTAGACTCCTAGTACTAGACTCCTGGTACTAGACTCCTGGTACTAGACTCCTGGTGCTAGACTCCTAGTACTAGACTCCTGGTGCTAGACTCCTGGTGCTAGACTCCTAGTACTAGACTCCTAGTACTAGACTCCTGGTACTAGACCCCTAGTACTAGACTCCTGGTACTAGACTCCTGGTGCTAGACTCCTAGTACTAGACTCCTAGTACTAGACTCCTGGTACTAGACTCCTAGTACTAGACTCCTGGTGCTAGACTCCTGGTGCTAGACTCCTGGTGCTAGACTCCTAGTACTAGACTCCTGGTACTAGACTCCTAGTACTAGACTCCTGGTACTAGACTCCTAGTACTAGACTCCTGGTGCTAGACTCCTGGTGCTAGACTCCTGGTGCTAGACTCCTAGTACTAGACTCCTGGTACTAGACTCCTGGTGCTAGACTCCTAGTACTAGACTCCTAGTACTAGACTCCTAGTACTAGACTCCTGGTACTAGACTCCTAGTACTAGACTCCTGGTGCTAGACTCCTGGTGCTAGACTCCTGGTACTAGACTCCTGGTGCTAGACTCCTGGTACTAGACTCCTGGTATTAGACTCCTAGTACTAGACTCCTGGTACTAGACTCCTGGTACTAGACTCCTAGTACTAGACTCCTAGTACTAGACTCCTGGTACTAGACTCCTAGTACTAGACTCCTGGTGCTAGACTCCTGGTGCTAGACTCCTAGTACTAGACTCCTGGTACTAGACTCCTAGTACTAGACTCCTAGTACTAGACTCCTGGTACTAGACTCCTAGTACCAGATTCCTGGTGCTAGACTCCTAGTACTAGACTCCTGGTACTAGACTCCTAGTACTAGGATGAGTTAAATGCAGAGGCCAAATTTCATTTTGAACACAAATACCTGTACTTTCTACTTCTTACATGTTGAACCCAAATACCTGTACTTTCTACTTCTTACATTTTCCAAACAGGCTGGTTCCTTTAGTTTGAATGTGTGTTTGGTGGCGTGATCATTATTATTTAGAGTCATTGCGTGCCTATTGATTTGAACACGATCCGTGTATCCATCATTTCCTGGTCTTCTCTAAAGAAGAGGGACCAATGAAAACGTTGTCATGTTGCCGTTGTTCAGCATGGAAACATTCATTAGCTAACAATGACATTATTGTTCTATTAATATAAAGGGAGGTCAGGTACTCTTTAAAGCAGCTGCTAGTTATGGGTACTTTTTACTGAAGTACATTTCAAAGCCCTCTTTACTTTTACTTGAGTCAAGAAGTTTAGTCAGTACTTCTACTTTCACCAGAGTATTTTTAAACACGAGTATCTGTACTTCTACTTGAGTAAAGGATGTGTGTACTTTTGCCATCTCTGCTCTAAAATCTAAATGCTGATATTTGGCTTTGTGGTATCGTCACTCACTCCAGTTCTGAAGTCTTTACACTGACTTCCCGTCTGTCAAATAATGTATTCCTGAATACTGCTGCTGGTCTATAAAGCATTGAATGGTTTCTGATCTCCTGCTAAATGATGAACCATCCAGATCTCTCAGGTCTTCTGGTCGGTTAAGAGGATTAAGGCCACTTGAGAACAAAAAAAGAATATATTTTTGAATTTAAAGTCAGAATTCTTAGATTTTCCACTGTCTCATTTAGCCCTAATCCTCGTCTGTTCACGTGCGTTGAAATAAAAAAGTAAAAACAAGTCATTTGAAAAGTTTGAGTGCCTCTTTATACACCGTCTAAAGGGCCTTAAATGTTGTTGAGCAGGAATAGTAAAAATCCTTTATCTGCTTAATCTCTGTTACGCCCAGGTCTAGGGGAACCTAGGCGCAGCACAAAATTGCACTCTTCCCACTCTTCCCACTCTTCCCACTCCCAAGAAATGCTCAATGACATGCTCGAGCCGGTTTCTCCAACTTACCTACCCCACCTTTAAAGGATATTGTTTATAAATGCTGATTGTAGAACTGATGCTGACTGTGACTCTTCATACCATGTGCTGACCCACAGAGTACTGAGGTGTGCTACAGTGAAGCCCATGCTTATGCATGCCTGCCCCAGATGGCAAACTTGTATAGCCCTTGAGCTGCAAAAATGCTAAATGGCCAGAAAGCAGCCTTTTTCAAATAATGAGAGGGTTTTGCCAGTCTGTTGTTAGCGAGTAAAATAAAGTGAAATGCTGCACATCGTGACCCTTCAGTTTGAGTGCTAGCCCTTCTTTACACATTACATTATTTCCCCTATTGATAGACCAGTTCAAACCTTCTCCAGACAAAATCAGTTTTGTTATCCAACCACACCTGCTTCTTGAGCTTCTTCGACGCCATTGCCTGAAAGCAGAACTCTCAACAGCATGGATCTTTCTTGCATTCGGCTTCCAGTACAAAGACCCTTTATGAGAGAAATAAAGAGTCAAGACACGTGAAAATAAAATGTTAAAAGGGGCACATTGTTGTACTGATAGCACTTTCAGACCCTTATCTTTTGCACAAATGAAAATGAAATATAGAATAATTATATTTACCAGTTGTCCCTTCAGACTCAACGATTTCATTCCCAACGGTGTCTGTAAGGATGTACTCCTCACTGTCTCCCATGGCCACATTCACTTTTCCTGTGATCAGTGGAACGCTTGCCTCTGATTCAACAAATCTGATCATGACCACCCTTGTGGAAACAATCTTTCCATCCATTATGTCTGACACATGTATTGACCTGTAATGCAAAAAGAACAGTGACACACATTTAGTTAGCAACATGGACTAAAACGTAACATTCTAAAGCATGCCAACGTATGAAATGGGCATCTCATTACCTTTGAAATTGTGAGGATTTACAGTATCTCCCTCCTTCTTCTCTTCTTTGTTTTATGTTTGTTATGTTCGTTCTGTCTGTCTGTGTGTCTGTCTCCCTGGCTGGGTGTGGCTGACCCACTTCTGATTCCCGCCAACTCACCTCCGCAGCTGCTGCTCATCATCCTGATTACACTACTCACCTTCACCTGCTTATATGCCCGGTCCTCTCATCCAGTATTCACCAGTTCGTCGTTTCACCTCGCTGGTAATTCGACTTGGTACATGTAGTTTATGGTAAAACTAACTCTCTGTGTTCCTGCCGAATCTAACCCTTGTGTTCTCCGTCAGAATCCATCTGCCTACTCCTCTGCCTGCCACATCCAGCCACGTACCTCTCGTCTGAGTATCTCCGTGCTTCCACGCACACCGGCTCCAACCTGTCAACTATCGCCAGCTCTGGATCAGCGGCTTTCCTCGCCAGTGTACCTTCGTGCTTCCACGCACACCAGCTCCTTCCTGTCGACTCTCACCAGCTCTGGTCCCCCGGCTCTCCTCGCCAGAGTATCTCCGTGCATATCCGCACCACCTCAGTTAACAAACCCTGGCTTTGGGTTTATTGGATATTTAATCCCTCGTCTGACTCTATATAAGGTTTTTGGTTAATAAACCTTTTTCTACCTCAAAAGCTCTGTTTCATCGTCCTGTGTTCAGCATTGTGAGTTCACTCCTGTAGCTACCGGTGAGCTTAACAGTACGAACTGGTCACTATGAGCTCCGCTGATGCCGGATCGGATCCCGCCTCAGTCCAGCACGCCATTTCCCATCAGGGAAATCTTCTGGGCCATCATGAGCAGATGATTCGAGCCTTAGTGGAGAGCAATCAATCCATGGCTCTAAACGTCTCAAACCTTGCTGCTCAGGTCTCTGCTTTGACGTCTTCTGGTACACTTCCTGCCTCCTCCTATCCACCTGTGGATTCCACTCCATGCCGGGACTTCCCCATTGCCGATCCTGAGCCTTTCCACGGAGAGGTGGAGAAATGCAGAGGATTTCTTTTTCAATGCAATAAGGTATTTCGCCAGCGCCCCGTGTCTTTTTCCTCTGATGGAACTAAGATTAACTATATGTTGAGTTTGCTTCGTGGAAGAGCTTTAACCTGGGCCGAAGCATTGAGTTCTTCTGTGGATTACAATACACTTTCCTTTGGAGTTTTTTCGGATCATTTTTCCTCTGTTTTTGATCATCCTGAACACTCTGGCTCAGCTGCTAATCGTCTGTTGAATCTGCAACAAGGAACTCGAACCATTGCAGATTATTCTATCGAGTTTCGCACACTGGCGGCAGAAGCCCGATGGGACGAGGCGGCTTTAAGGGCTGTGTTTGTTAGGGGATTGAGGGATCAACTGAAGGATGAGCTGGCTGCAAGAGAGGAGCCTGCTGACCTCCAATCCTTAATCTCCTGGGTTTCTCGTCTCGACAGCCGGCTGCGGGAGCGCCGTGCGGAGCGCACGCAGCGTCCTCCTTTTGCTTTGCCTTATCAGCCAAACAGTTCTCCCAGGTTTGCTCCCTCTGTGTCCGGACCATCTGGCTTCACCTCACCAACCCGCGTGCCCACTTCTGCTATGGTGGAACCTATGCAGTTGGGACGCACTGGATTATCCCCTGAGGAGCGCCTTCGACGTATTAGGTGTGGAGAATGCCTGTACTGTGGAAAGGGTGGCCATATCCTCTCTGGCTGTCCTGTTCGCCCAAACGCAAGGGCTCGTCAGTAAAGTTGGGGGTCCTGACGAGTTCGCTTCCTACACCTATTGTAGCCCCAATTTTGAGCCGTTTTTTGATTCCTGCTAGACTTTGTTTCAACGCTCAGACATTGCCCCTTTCTGCTCTCGTTGACTCTGGAGCTGAGGATAGCTTTGTGGACTGTGAACTAGCCAAACAGCTGGGGTTACATTTGGAAACTCTAACAGAACCTCTGACAGCATATGCTTTAAATGGGAAAAGCATTTCTAAGGTTACACAGCAGACACAACCCTTAACCCTGTTTATTTCTGGTAATCACAGAGAGGAGATTCAACTGAAGGTTATTTCCTCACCAGCAACCCCTTTGGTTCTTGGATACCCATGGCTTCGCACCCACAATCCACATATTGATTGGGCCGGAGGAAGAATCATGGAATGGAGCCAGTCGTGCCACCTTCACTGTTTACAGTCTGCTGTGCCTCCCGTCCCTGTCGAACCTAAGTCTGCTCCTTGTGTCTCTGCTGAAGTTGACTTGTCTGGTGTTCCTGAAGTTTATCACAGCCTGAGTGGGGTCTTCAACAAGGAGAAAGCTCTCTCTCTCCCTCCTCATCGTCCCTATGATTGTCCCATCAATCTGCTGCCTGGAGCTCCTTTACCCACCAGCAGGCTTTATAATCTGTCTCGGCCTGAAAGAGAGTCCATGGAGAGATACATCGGTGACTCTCTTGCTTCTGGGATAATTCGTCCTTCTTCCTCTCCTCTGGGTGCTGGGTTTTTCTTCGTGGACAAAAAGGATAAGTCTCTCCGACCCTGTATTGACTTTCGTGGGCTAAATAACATTACAGTTAAAAACAAGTACCCACTTCCCCTGATAAACTCAGCCTTTGAACCTCTCCAAGGTGCCACCATCTTCTCCAAGCTCGACCTCAGGAATGCCTACCACCTTGTTCGAATTCGCCAAGGAGATGAGTGGAAGACAGCTTTCAACACCCCCCTTGGTCACTTCGAATATCTTGTCATGCCCTTTGGACTCTCTAATGCCCCCGCTGTTTTCCAGGCCCTGGTTAATGATGTCCTACGAGACTTCCTTAACCGATTCGTGTTCGTTTACATTGACGACATCTTGATTTTTTCCACGAGTCTGGAGGAACATCAGGACCACGTCAGTCAGGTGCTGCAAAGGCTGCTTGAGAACAAGCTGTTCGTCAAGGCTGAGAAGTGCGAGTTTCACCAGGAGCGGGTCAGCTTCCTGGGATATATCATCAGGCAGGGCAAGTTGGAGGCTGATCCAGGAAAGATCCTAGCTGTCTCCGAGTGGCCAGTCCCCACTACTAGGAAGGAGCTGCAGAGGTTCCTGGGTTTTGCTAACTTCTATCGCCGGTTCATCAGGAACTATAGCAAGGTAGCAGCTCCACTCTCCAGTCTCACTTCTGTCAAGATCAAGTTTACCTGGACTACTGATGCTAACAAGGCATTTCTTCTCCTCAAATCCTTGTTCACATCTGCCCCCATACTCATCCAGCCAGACTCAAGCAAGCAGTTTGTGGTGGAGGTAGATGCATCTGACATCGGGGTTGGCGCTGTTTTGTCTCAGACGGCAGGGCCAGACAATAAGCTTCACCCATGTGCTTTCTTCTCTCGCCGTCTTTCCCCAGCTGAGAGAAATTATGATGTGGGCAACAGAGAGCTGCTGGCGGTGAAGATGGCGTTGGAGGAGTGGCGACACTGGCTCGAGGGCAGCGAGCAGCCATTCCTGGTTTGGACTGACCACAAGAACCTGGAGTACATTCAGTCTGCTAAACGGCTAAACTCCCGACAGGCCAGGTGGGCCCTCTTCTTTGGTCGTTTCAACTTCTCTCTAACTTATCGTCCTGGTTCCAAGAATACTAAACCCGACGCCCTGTCCAGGTCGTTTTTGTCTGAGGGACCAGTCACGTCTTTTGACTCTATTCTTCCCCTGAGCTGTGTTGTGGGTGGCCTCACCTGGGAGATCAGTAACTCCATCCAGGAGGCGCTATTGGAGCAACCGGACCCTGGTTGTGGTCCGCCAAACCGTCAGTTTGTCCCCAACTCTGTCCGTTCTCAAGTCCTGCAGTGGGTCCACAGCTCCCTTTTCGCTAATCATCCTGGTGCCAACCGCACACTCTCTCTTCTCCGGAGACATTTCTGGTGGCCAACAGTTGACAAGGACACTAAGGAGTTTGTTTCAGCCTGCACTACATGTGCTAGGAGCAAGGCCTCTCATCAGAGACCTGCAGGATTGCTCCAGCCCCTTCCTATCCCAAGTCGACCTTGGTCTCATATTGCACTAGATTTTGTCACCGGCCTACCTCCCTCACAAGGAAACACAACTATTCTAACAGTTGTAGACCGTTTCTCCAAATGTGCCCATTTTGTAGCTCTGCCCAAGCTTCCCTCAGCCCTGGAGACCGGTCAACTTCTCACCCAGCATGTTTTCCGCCTGCATGGAATCCCGGCTGACATCGTCTCCGACCGTGGACCTCAGTTCATCTCTCTGGTTTGGAAGAATTTCTGTCATTCACTTGGTGCATCGGTCAGTCTAACTTCTGGTTATCATCCCCAGTCAAACGGTCAAACTGAAAGGGCCAATCAAGACCTGGAATCTACTCTCCGCTGTGTTGCCAATCGCAATCAATCTACCTGGAGCTCCCTTCTACCCTGGGTGGAGTATTCCTTTAATTCACTCACGTCTTCTGCAACTGCTCTCTCTCCTTTTGAAGCCTCCTTAGGGTACCAACCTCCCCTGTTTCCTGAGGAGGAGAGTGAGTTGGCAGTTCCTTCTGTCCAGCATCACATTCAACGGTGCCGTAAGATTTGGAGGGACACTCGCTCAGAACTCCTCCGGACTTCTACCAGGAATCAACGGTCAGCTAACCGTCACAGACATGCCGCTCCCCATTACACCCCTGGACAATCAGTTTGGTTGTCTTCCAAAAATATCTCACTCCTCACCGAGTCAAAGAAACTGTCCCCTCGGTTCCTTGGGCCTTTCCTCATTGAGCGCATTATTAACCCCTCTGCTGTCCGCTTGAGACTCCCCAGATCCATGAAGGTTCATCCAACCTTTCATGTTTCCCAGATCAAGCCAGTCCACACTAGTGACCTGTGCCCTCCAACCATTCCCCCTCCTCCCCCCCGAGTCATCGATGATCATCGTGCCTACACCGTGCGTCGGCTTATGGATGTCAGACGCCGGGGCAGGGGCTTTCAGTACTTGGTTGATTGGGAGGGTTACAACCTGGAGGAACGTTGCTGGGTGCCTCGGTCACGCATCATGGACCCTGTCATGGTGAGGGAGTTCCACAGAGCACACCCTGACAAGCCTGGTGGTCGCCAGGAGGCTCCCGTGGAGAGGGGGGTACTGTGAGGATTTACAGTATCTCCCTCCTTCTTCTCTTCTTTGTTTTATGTTTGTTATGTTCGTTCTGTCTGTCTGTGTGTCTGTCTCCCTGGCTGGGTGTGGCTGACCCACTTCTGATTCCCGCCAACTCACCTCCGCAGCTGCTGCTCATCATCCTGATTACACTACTCACCTTCACCTGCTTATATGCCCGGTCCTCTCATCCAGTATTCACCAGTTCGTCGTTTCACCTCGCTGGTAATTCGACTTGGTACATGTAGTTTATGGTAAAACTAACTCTCTGTGTTCCTGCCGAATCTAACCCTTGTGTTCTCCGTCAGAATCCATCTGCCTACTCCTCTGCCTGCCACATCCAGCCACGTACCTCTCGTCTGAGTATCTCCGTGCTTCCACGCACACCGGCTCCAACCTGTCAACTATCGCCAGCTCTGGATCAGCGGCTTTCCTCGCCAGTGTACCTTCGTGCTTCCACGCACACCAGCTCCTTCCTGTCGACTCTCACCAGCTCTGGTCCCCCGGCTCTCCTCGCCAGAGTATCTCCGTGCATATCCGCACCACCTCAGTTAACAAACCCTGGCTTTGGGTTTATTGGATATTTAATCCCTCGTCTGACTCTATATAAGGTTTTTGGTTAATAAACCTTTTTCTACCTCAAAAGCTCTGTTTCATCGTCCTGTGTTCAGCATTGTGAGTTCACTCCTGTAGCTACCGGTGAGCTTAACAGAAATGACCGAGGGGTGCTACTTGATCTAGTCAACTGACTCATGTTTGCAGTAGACATTGGCTGACTATGACGGAACTAAACCTTGAAGACAACATCACACGATATTGTGTGTCCACTCTTACCTGTCAGGTAGCCAACATTGGACTTGCCCGGATGGTGCAGTCCTGGAATGCACACAGAATCCAAGGTTTGTATAGCAGTTTTCAGAATGTTACTTAAGCCCCATAACAAATGACCTTCTTTATGCATTTTTATAAGTTGTACTTATATCCTACATTTGTTTCTCTCTGTATCCCCTTTTTTACACTAGGTTGATGGAAATGTTTAAATGTGGCATGTATATATTCCAATATTTCAATAATTGTCTGAGTAAAGACATATCTAATCTAGTTTATAGATTGCTCTTATTGCATGAAACATATATATCTGGTAAGTACATAAACAGTCAAATTAAAAACATACTTTTTAAAGTTTGTAAGAAGTGTACTAATAGCACAAGTAACATTTGTTGTAAGGGCAGGCCATGATTACACGCTGTGTGAGGTTCATTGATATGCATGATATGTAACATTACACTAACAATGGCCACTTATTTGTGCTTTTTTTTTAAGGTAAGGGTATCCCAGATCAACTTGCTCATGGTGGATGCCCAAAGAGACTGCCTGCAGATCTTTTGCCTGAAGCTACAGATGCTGCAGACTGCTATCATCAGGAAGTGGGGTCCTCTCTGACACGAGTGTCGCTGTTTGGGAGAAACCCATTTGCCACTGTGGAGCACCAGACAGCAGCTGAACAAGAATTTGCAACGAACTATGCGGACATTGCTGAACTCTTTGAGCGTGCCATTCATAACGAGCCAGCACCATTCCAAAACGGGATAAAGGATCTCATAGACATTGTAAGAAGATATGTGTAAAGGCAAGTGCAGGGATCAGGAGCCAGTGTATACCCAGGTTGCTGGACTGTCTGCAGCACTGGATGCTTTAAGGGCCCTACCCTAAAGTGGACAGCAGTTCAGTCGTTTATTGTTAAGTTTATTGTTTATTGTTAAGTGGTGTGTGTTCAAATTCCAGGTTCCATGATATCATCATACAGAAAATAATTGTTGTAGTTTTCTTTAGCTGTATGACTTGTTAATTGTTCATCTGCAATGTTTAATAAATGGAGAATTGTTTGAATGTGTGTCCATGGTATGTTTAATTATGTTTCTAAACACAGGCAAATAGCTGCATACGTAAGGCAATACAATCAAACGCTATTATTTGATCATCCACGCACCAACAGAACATTTGGAAATCAACCATTGTCGAAGTACTCAGATCTTGTACTTGAGTAAAAGTAGAAGTACTCAGATCATGTACTTAAGTAAAAGTAGAAGTACTCAGATCATGTACTTCAGTAAAAGTAGAAGTACTCAGATCATGTACTTGAGTAAAAGTAGAAGTACTCAGATCATGTACTTTAGTCAAAGTAGAAGTACTCAGATCATGTACTTTAGTAAAAGTAGAAGTACTCAGATCTTGTACTTGAGTAAAAGTAGAAGTACTCAGATCATGTATTTTAGTAAAAGTAGAAGTACTCAGATCTTGTACTTTAGTAAAAGTAGAAGTACTCAGATCTTGTACTTGAGTAAAAGTAGAAGTACTCAGATCTTGTACTAGAGTAAAAGTAGAAGTACCCAGATCTTGTACTAGAGTAAAAGTAGAAGTACTCAGATCTTGTACTAGAGTAAAAGTAGAAGTACTCAGATCTTGTACTTCAGTAAAAGTAGAAGTACTCATATCTTGTACTTGAGTAAAAGTAGAAGTATTCAGATCTAGTACTTGAGTAAAAGTAGAAGTACTCAGATATTGTGCTTGAGTAAAAGTAGAAGTACTCAGATCTTGTACTTGAGTAAAAGTAGAAGTACCAGAGTGTAGGAATACTCTTACAGTAAAAGTCCTGCATTAAAAATGTTCCTCAAGTCAAAGTAGAAAAGTATTCTCATCTAAATATAGTTAAAGTAGCGACAGTAAAAGTAGTCGTTGTGCAGATTGGTCCATTTCAGAATAATATATATGATATGTTTTATAATGATTGTTGGAGCAGAACACCTATCTGGTGGCTGATAGCCCCCTCTCCGCGCCGTTCGTTGAATGAGGCTGATCTCTATTAAATAAGAAAGGAATTGAAAACACCGGAATCAAAAGTTATAACAATTATCTGAGTTTACTGGTAGGAAACCAAACACATATACAAGTTATACAGAGTACTCCGGACTTCAGGTTTGTGATGCGATGCGGATAAAGGTGTCGGGACCCGCCAACTCATCAAACAAGAAGAAATTGACTTCAGGTTTGTGATGCGATGCGGACACAGATATCGGGACCTGCCAACTCACCAAACAAGAAAGCATTTTACATTCAAAAACAACAGTATTCATACAAGTTTTTTTGGGGCGGAGATGTGTTTACTTTTCCCTTCCCCTTTTACTCCAAAGCGAATTAGAGAGTCCGTGAGGAGGAGCTGTGTGAGCTGCTCACATCCCCCAGGTGTTTTTACTGGTTGGATTCACTCCTGGTCGGGTTCAATACAGCGAATCAGAGTTCTGACCACAACGTGAGATTCTAAAGTTTCACAAGGTCAAAGTCAATTTTATCTCTCCCTTACTTTCCCATGGGAGTTTTTCACATAAATTATTCTTTCTCATACAATTAAACCTTTGTGCCCAAATATAATGATGTCCATAAGGGCCTTGAGAAGAACATGTGTGTGCGCTGGTGAAAAAAGGAGCTGTGTGTGTGTGAAACAGGATCTCTGGGTCAGTGAGTTGAAAGTGAGAATATCATTTCTATATATGTGATTACTTAAAACCGTTGTGATTACTTAAAACAGTTGTGATTACTTAAAACAGTTCAAACAATACATGGTCACTAAAATACAATTCAAAATAATACATGTTTACTTCAATACAGTGTAGAATCATATCTTTTTACTTCATGATTGATCATGAAAGTGTTCTCAAAGCTGGTAAAGGTGCAGCTAGTTTGAATGACTTTGTATACTGCAGGGTAGCTTGTGAATTTACTCCAGGTGGAACTAAAGTCTGATTCAACACTTGGTTATATTTCACATCATTCATCCAAATCTGTGAAGTAACTAAAGGGATTAAATACATGTAGTGGAGGAAAAGTGGCTACGCTTTAAACTCTAAAATATAGTTACAGAAAGACAGACAGACAGACAGACAGACAGACAGACATCGAGATAGAAAGACGACAGACAGACAGACAGACATATACATAGAAAGACAGACATACGGACAGACTGTCTTCTGTACTTTCTGCATGTATGAACATAATAATATACGTATATTTGTAACGCAGTCTAAAGGCAAAGACGTAGAACCTTTATTTTGAAGGGTACAGCGCAAGCAGGGCACACTAGCCAACCAGAAGCAAGGAGGCGCTGGAGACACACCCACTTATGGAAACGAAACATTGAGTGGTATACTTGTTTTAACAGTAAGAACAGAAAAACGAAAAAACCAAGCGGCAAACTCTGGGGAAGAGCCGGGACGCCAATACGGAAGTGCCACAAACTGCAGTTCATATATTGGCCGATAGGCGATGACTGCAGAAAGGAGCAATTTCCATAGACCCTCATGTTAAAATGCCCAATTTCACAGCAGAAAAAAAACGTTTCTAGCCCTGGCTGCAATAAATATTATTATGTATATAGTTAGATTCCACCTTCATGATTATGAATCTGTGAGTGAATTGTTTTCTAACATAACCCTTTTATTTATATTAGGTCTTAAAGTTTTTGCCTAAATTAGGGTGTGGTCACATTGAGTGACAGCTCTGTCAAGTGACTGCTGCTGTTAGCTTTTTGTCTCTCTGCTAGCTGCTCCGTCTCCGTGAAGCGACAGGGACTCTGCCTGGTCAGTTCATCCAGGGAACACAACTTGACCCCGGCCGTGTTTGTTTGTTCTTCATGCTTATATATGGGACTATTGTGACTCGCTCTGCGGTTAAAACAGACGGTGCATGAATGCCGTTTTGCGGTAAGTGAAATTCGAGTACTTTATTTATGTGTTTATGATTTCAATCAGCTACATAATGAATGTTAAGGCTTGGGTTAGCGTGTAAGCGAGTGGTAGCTACATCGGTGCTAACGATGCTAATCTTAGCCTCCAAGTTAACTTAAAACCATAGACTGTATATATAAAGGTTAAAACGAAATAGACAAGTGTTAAGCGTTAAGTGGGATAATACTGTAGAACAAAAGGCTTCTGTTTGAGGTTGATAAAATACGGTCATCCTTGTAACTTAGAGAGATATTTTATTATGTAGGTAGGAACTGTATGCATCGCTTAGGTTAATTTAAATTGGCTATGCTCAAGTATGTAGACAAGCTAACGTCGAAGTAGTGTATGTGAAATCAACCTCACAATAAGATGTGTGTATATTACAATTATTAATGTCATATTTCAAGATGATTACTTAGATATTACAATATGGTTGGTTGAGCTGGAGTTCATTATTGAGCTTACACGTTAACGTCACAGTCATCTGAAGAACGAACCCAAACCTTGTTGTTTTTATTAATTGCATTACCAAATTGGTATCAAATAAACAGTAAGCATTGGTAACACAACTTCCAAAGTTACAGTAAAATAAAAAGGACCCTGACTCGGACAATACACAATCCAACATGTTCAACAGAAGATAATAAGTTATATTGTTTATACACATGGTTCTTTACATATATATCTGTTTGTTTAAAGTGTCCAGGTGATTCGACAGGCTGGACCAGAGAGTGAGAGACAGAACTGGACTCCTCACAGCAGTGAACTTCAGCACAGGTACAAATACTCTTTTTTCATACTGTACAAAGAATCAAGAAAGATATTGGTTTAAATAAATGAAGTATTGACTTTAATACACTGCTATACATTCCATTAAACAATACTAAATACTAGATCACCTACACATCAGTGAAGTTGAGGGTTTTTTCCATGCAAAGGGTTACATTTAGATGTTAACAAGCAATATGACTGTCAGCTTTCTAATTTAAGGTATTGAAGGCAAAGATATTTAACGCATAGTGACAACTGCTATTATCTCTCAATATTGTCTGTAAAAACGTGGTAAAAGTTATTCTTTCAGTGAGACAACAGAGCAAGCTTGTTTTAATAACAGTTAAATATTATTTTGATAATAAAATACATTTCAATGTTGATGAATTTCATACTGTTCATTCATAATCTGATTGTCTTTGTAGCTCACTGTTGAAATAAAAAAAAAACATTACAATTACAAAATAATTATATCTACAGCCCCTAAACACAAACACACCTCTTTCATAAATAACACACTTGTTCTGCAATAATATGCTTTATGTTTCCTGTAATCTTTGTTAGGAAAGGACATGCCTGAAAGACACGACTCAGCATCTCCTCTTTCTCCGAGGGTCAAGAAAAACATCCAATAGGAAAATTAAAAGCTGATGTTATGAGATGTTAAGACCAGTACAGGACATTCACTAAGAAACCATTTTTATTGTGAAAACACAGTCAGCTGATCGAATGCACCTATTTCCACATCTACACTCCATCAGCTGATTATTTCTATTTGCCTCACTTCATGAGCTTCACAACATGTACCTTGTACCACAGAGTTTGTAACGTAAATAAATGGGGCCAATCTTCAGTCGGATGTGAATGTGTAATCTAACATTTTCAGTAAGAATAATGGACAAAAGGAGTGCAAATACAAATTCAATTTATTGAAATGTGAACCAAAAGTTAATCAAACATGTTTTAAATAAAAAGCACATATGGACAGAAGGTGTAAACCTATTAAAAGTAAACACATTTAGTCAAATAAAGTGACAGACTAGGCCTGATCAGGTGGTATCAGCTATGCATGGGCTCCTCCATCAGGTCTGGTCCTCCTCGCTGAGGAAAGACCCTCAGTCTTCTCCAAACCAACAGACAGGACGTCCATCACACGGAGGTTTCTCCCTGAAGTCTCTGCAGCTCTCTGGACACCACGCTGTCTCAATCCATCCACACTGAATATGAGAGGGGAAAAATGAAAATAATAAATGCTTTAGACAATAAGAAATATAAAGTTGACTGTTGAGTTGCTCAGTTTTTTTAGATTGTCAATACTATTACTGTATAACTAATATCTCAGGTTAAGAGGCACCTTCAAATAAAGATTGGTCTTTAAATACATTTTGTCTTTTGAATTGTTTGTCTAAAGTCAAGGATCTAGAACTGGTACTTGTAGTTTTAATGATACAGTCTGGTTATAATGCTGTTTGGAGGAGGCCTCACAGGTAAGAGCACTAACTAGCTATCATCACATGTACCTTAGCTTAACTTAAATGTATTAAACGTATAATTAAGTGATGGCAAAATATAAATAACTAATGTCATGCAAACATATTAATATTTTTGCTTGATTCCAGTGTTGCATTTAGCACATTGTATACAAACGTTAAGGGATTTTAAGATTCTGAAGTATTATGCTAAAAACTCAACTTAGATTATTATTTATAGTTTTGCTGAATAGTTTCATGTCCGCTTACCTTAGAAACGTAAAATGCGACGGCAACTCTGCAGATGGTGAGCATGTTAGCTTAGCTTGGTAGCTTGAGCTAGCTCTGGAACTTCCAGCCCGGAGGCAACAGGTCCCGCCTCAGCTCCGCCTCTTTGCCCTTATTTGGAGCAGGCTGGAGCAGGCGGGAGTGGAACTCTGACGCCACTGTCGAGCCGTTAGTGGCCGACTCCGCCTACTAAGGGCTTCTCGGCAACTCTGCAGAATCCTATGGGTGACGTCACGGACCCTACGTCCATTTATATATACAGTCTATGGAAAAAACGAGCTGAATTTCCGTTTTTTCGTTTTGGGGCAAAATTGAAAAACAAAAAAACGACCCGTTTCTGCTCTTTTTTTTGTTTCAATTTGAACTAAAAAACAAACGGTTAAAACGTACCTTCGTCCATTTCAATGGGAGTTGTTCAAAATCCTTTTTTTTATATCAAGAATACAATTTGAACTAGTTCAAAATCCTTTTTTGATATCAGGAATTCTATTGTTACTAGTTATAATTCAATTTTTATTTATAACTAGTTGAAATTGAATTCTTGATATCAGAAATTGGTATTTTTACTAGTTCAAATTCCAACTCCCATTGAAATGAATGAGAAAAACGATGCAAATCTCACTAGTTACAATTGAATTTCTGATATCAAGAATTTGCATTCTAACTAGTTACAATTCTATTTTTGATATCAGAAATAAACATTATTACTAGTAAGAATAGATTTTTTGATATCCTCCAGAAATTAATAAAATCTAAATCGGCTTGCCATACAGTCGACGCCTCGTGCTTTTATTTTATGTTTTTATTTTGTACAGGCTAAAGACACTTTGATGACATTCCCATCTCAGACAACAACAAAAAAACTAAAACAGAAGAATATGTATTGTTCCTTTAATCCCACTAAAGGGGTTAGAGCTCATTGCAGTGTTGAGCCTTTGATTTGTTGTGGCAATCATTTTTTCCAAGATAAATTGTTTCTGCTGCACTATTTCTTAATGCTCCTAATTTCTTTAATTTTTGTACGGCACTTTGAATAGCAAACTTGTGTTGAAAGGTGCTATATTAATAAACTTGCCTTTGAACACCTCTGTTGAAGACACATGCTAAAAACTAGGTGATCACTGACCCTCAGACGAGGCATAATGTTTGTTGTCAAACACCTTTCGACCCTGTCAGGTTTAAACGCCTGTAGTTTGAACGTTGCAGCCTTTCAGTACCTTTGAGTGCATTGTGATTCCTCTTGTTCCTCAGTATTAATACAAAGTAGGCTGTACATTTTTGGAGTAACAACTTGTTTTGTAAACCTGATAACAGACATTTCTGACAGAAGATACTGTAGACACAATATTACAAAGTTATGGGCAAAGACTAGGAACCATAGAGTGATTCACCTTGCTTCTCCCTTCTGTCTGTCTGTACCTGTGTACTCTCATGTTCCGAATAACCCAGCTTCCCCCAAATGTCTTTTTGGTGTCTATCTACGCCGGGATCCTGAGTCGTGGCTGATCCTGAGTCCTGGATCCTGAGTCGTGGCTGATCCTGTTGCTGTGGTCCTGAGTCCTGGATCCTCTATCCTGAGTCCTGGATCCTCTATCCTGAGTCCTGATCTGAGTCCTGGATCCTCTATCCTGACTCCTGATCTGAGTCCTGGACTTCGAGTCGTGGCTGAACCTGTCTCTGTGGTCCTGCCTGACTCTCATCATACTACTTCCCTGATGGCTCCCACAGGATTGTTGACATCCTCGTGGATTCATCTTCTTATTATAGACACATGCATTTCCAAACATTTGGTCTACCTATGCTGTAAAATGTATTATCTCTTCAATTTACACACGGCATCTATTGCACGTCTGTCCGTCCTGGGAGGGGGATCCCTCCTCTGTTGCTCTCCCTGAGGTTTCTCACATGTTCCCCTTTAAACTGTGGGGTTTCTTTGGAAGTGTTTCCTTGTACGATGTGAGGGTCTAAGGACAGAGGGTGTCATATTGTCATACTGATATTCTGTACAAACTGTGAAGCCCACCCCCAATGTACCATTTGTGATATTGGGCTATATAAATAAACATTGATTGATTGATTGATTCCTTATGTGTAACAGTGATTATAAAAAGGATAAATTGGCATGGCAGGTTGGACCTTTATATGGTTGGATCCTGTACTCATGAAGCTCTAACTCTAACCAAAGATTTTGGCTCCCTCATGTGGAGGAATGATGGAGATTCAATTCAAGATTCAAGGGTTTTATTATCGTATGCACAGTAGCTACAAGTTAGGGAGCAGAGGAGCAAGTCAGTGCGACATCAGTTGTGAATGAAAAGAAACACGAGACACAAAGCAACAAGTCTCCCTGAAATGAATACATTACATTTTATACGATATATCCACACAAGCTTATGGTCTGTTTTGCCTAATGTTCATCTTCATTTTGCACAAGCTGGGAATTATTTGTGGTAATGTGGTGGCTCGATGAAATGTTTACAAAGCTTTAGTGTGATGGGCAGCTTGGTCTTCACTTGCTAGAAAGCGTTTTAAAAACAGACCATTATCCCTCCTGACCAACATCTTCTGGAGATTGTAAAGAACATTTGTTTTGGTCTGGCAATGTTTAGCACTGCCAATATTTGATTTAATATCATTTACTCCTTGTCAAAAATGTATAGAAGGTTTAGTGCGACATCTCCAGGTGACCAGGTAGTCTGTTTCTGCTCATGTTAAGGTGTGGTTGTGTTTAGTGTTGCCAAGTTCAGTTGACCAATCATATATTAGGCCAACAGTGAAAACACCCTCTCTGATGCATATGTGGTAACTGTGGCTGGGGTCCCCTTTAAATAGCTGACAACACCAACTCCTGTTGAGGGGATGGAGGAACCTGTGGACCCTCAATCTAAATTCGAAGTTGCTTTGCCGATGTTGGGGCTTCCCTTCACGAGGACAATAACAGAGGCATTCATGACCAAATAGAATGCAGCTTTATTTCACAAATATACATGTTAACATGTCAATGTTCAGCAGGTGTCAACGGGTAACAGGGTGAACATACTTTACACTATGACATGGTGGGTTTCCCCTCCTCAGATGGGCAGGTCTGGTCCACTAGGTCACAATGCCTGCTAACTGAGGGACACAAAGAGAACAAAAGCACGCACTACTCAAAGCACAACTTCTACAAAATGATTACAGTGAGAGTTAGTTTACTCACCCTTTTAAAGTGTCACCCGGTGCAGTCCCTACACTGAAAGCAGACAAGGTTCCCCCAGAGGGAGAGGAGCCTGTAACACAAGCACTTAGTCAATTATATTGCCCACAATCTGCACACTAGAGAACTATTGACAGAAAATAAAAATAAAAAGCACTAGAGGACAGTAGACTTTTAAAAAACAAACGCAACATAATAGTTGCCAGCTCAAACACCAATTCAATATACCATTAAAGAAGGTTAAAAACCAGGCTTACTTTGACAGAGTAATAGATCCTCCTGGCTCCATCCAGGAGGGGAAACGCTCATACTCAGCTCTATGGATTAAACACAAAAACAGATGTTATAAAGAATAATAAGAGCTAGAAGAAAGTGAGCAAACGTCCATAGCCAGTTTCCCGGGTTGCTCGGCTGGTTATGAGCACTTCTACACTCTGCAAAACACCTACAAGTTGCTTCAAAACTATGACAACTTGGAGTAAAACACCATATTAAACGGTGCGTACACTCAAAAGATGGCGTACGCTAGTTTCTACGCACTGTTTGCGATTTAAAAAAAACTAACTTCAGGGGGAAATGTGCGGTCCTCCACGCACACTCTGACCCATCCGTACGCGGTACGCACAACAACGGGAGAGACGAGAAACTGCGACACCGTTGGGCGAAGGAAGAATGGAGAGAAATATGTGGAAATAATACCATCAATAGAATGTTACCTCTCATTTATCATATATGAAGAATTACTTTGCAAAACTTGATTAAAGCCAATCTTAAAATGATGAAACAAACGCCTGTTTGAGACTCCTCAGTGCACACACACATTGGAGAAATACATAAATGTTATTGATCACCTCTCGATGTTCTCTTGTTAACAAATGTATTCCGTTAAATGATGCGGTAAGCAGAAGGACAGAATTACTTTAAACTGACGCCGTGTAGCTTTTCTATAAGTTAGATAGATACGAGCATGGTTTTATATACCATCATGTTTAAATCATGTTTTATGCCGTTCTTCAATACTTGATAAGTCGCTCGTAAAACACAGGAGGTACGGAAACTAAGAACACCGATGTGGTAAATTGTGCAGCTAATTTAACACAACACGTGTGTTTTATTTCATGTTAACTGGTGGATATAGAGTTGCTGCGAGGAGGGGGGGTTGAGACGCACAGGCTGCAGTGGAGACGCTGCGCACAGCTGATCGACAGCTGGAACACAAACCACCAAATACAAATTAATAATTCAGATCCAGTCGTCATGACTCCACTCCGGAGGGATTCCCCGATACTTTCTTACAGTTTCTCATCATGGGGGGGGGGTGTCTCCTGTCAACGGCACAAACACACTGACACACTGCCTGAGGAAGGTTATGTGTATTTTGTTTGTCATTAACTTTTTTCGGACCACTTATTTAGGTGACGATCCGACCTCCATGCTGCTACTCTGGTTCAAACTGCATCCACCAAACAATGTGATTTGTCTCCACCTCCCCAAAAGAACCAAAATCTGACTCGGTGTGAAATGTCTTTTTTAGCTGTTCTGTCGTCATTTCCTGCGATCTTCTTCATGATGAATATTAATACGGGGCGTTTTTTTGACTATGAATATTAATACGGGGCGCTTTTTTGACTATTTATAGGCAAAGATGGGCGTTACGTGAAGCCCGCAAAAGCTGCGCCGCATTTCGAGTTGATTGTGATTTATAAAATAGAGAAACCGGCAAGTCGCCGGTACGCTGTGTTTTATGAATCGGAAAATGTCTGTGCGTATTTATTTGCCTTGTCCTACGTAAGCCACCTTCCCACGTGAATCCTACGCAAAGCTTTATAAATGAGGCCCCAGGTCTCGTGCTTTGAATGTCTGAAGAGTTTCCCTCCATGATGGGAAAACGTATCTTGCCCTCGCCCTATCCAAACTGACCTGAGACCCTTCCATAGGTTCATTGAAAAGACCATAAAACCACCTTAAACCCGCGAGTCCTACCTTGAGGGAGATAACGGTGAGCGTGCCGTCCAGCCGAGAGAAAGGTTTTCTGAAACTGCCCGGAAAAACTTTTATAACTTACATTTTATCGGGCACCGGTCATGTGATCACGTCACGTGACAATGACGTCACATTCCCACACATATATAAGAAGCAGCCTGTCACTTGAAGCTTCACAATCTCCATCCTCTCCAACGGGTCAGTACAACTTTAACAGACAGAGACGGTGACATCATCATCAGCAGCATCATCATGCTGGGTTTCCTCTTCCTGTTGGGCCTGGCTCTGGGTGCTGTGTCTTCTTCAGATGAGCTCCATCAAGACACCTGTCCCTCCTACTGGTTCTCCTTCAACGGCCGCTGCTACAAGTACTTCAACACAAAGACGACCTGGGCTGATGCAGAGCTCTACTGTGTGTCCCAGGGAGGCAAC
Organism: Trematomus bernacchii; assembly: GCF_902827165.1. Classification (NCBI taxonomy): domain Eukaryota; kingdom Metazoa; phylum Chordata; class Actinopteri; order Perciformes; family Nototheniidae; genus Trematomus; species Trematomus bernacchii. Next base: position 1,537,382 of record NW_022987607.1, read on the forward strand.
CTGGTGTCTATCCACAGCAGAGAGGAAGAGGATTTTGTCAAATTCCTGATCAAAAGCTCTGACCCTAATGAGGGAGCAACATGGATCGGACTCCATGACATCGCCAAAGAAGGAAGATGGATGTGGTCTGATGGGTGTGCAGCCAAGTATTTCTTTTGGAATGCAGGACAACCAAACAACAGCGGACGAGGTGAAGACTGTGTACTCAACAACTGGAGGGGGAAGTGGAATGATGGGAAGTGTTCAAAAACTTTTCCCTCAGTTTGTGCATCTCGCACAACTTGTCCTTAGCAGCTGAGATGTTACGTGTTCACCTGTTTTGTTATGATAACAATAAAGACACAGATGTAAACTTATATGTGTGTGAACAGAAGTCCTTTTGTCTAACCTTTATTTTCATGAATGTTACATATTCACACTGGTTGCTCCAGGGGTTAATCAAAGGAATTATTTCTACACCTTTTTTAAATATCATCAATTCAGTCCTGCCTTCCTTGCTTGCTTGTTCAACTTTCGGCCAGACAGCCCTTCGTGCCTCCCTGTCTTCTTTGCTGAGGTCTTCTGCAAAGCGTATTTTGAGATGATCCAGGGGCGTATCTAGAACAATATTCATGGGGTGGCAGGAGATTTTGAGGGGTGGCATCCCCTGGCAGAAGTATATGCTGATTTAATCGCAGTCATATCAATCAATGTTAACTTGGAAATCAACAATATTGATATTTGACCTCAATAACAGGTGACATTATTGTGGCACATCAGTAAAGCCTTACATATAAATATAAAAGGTGGCAGATGACATTTAATGAATTTTAACTGAATGAGTTTGTTTCACTCTTAGACCAGCAGGGGTACCAAATCTATGAAGACTGCTGCAATAAGTAAATTAACTCTCTCATCGATTGAATGAATATGATAATCTTATTCCTATCAGCTGTCAATCACTGTTATGATTCACATATTCATTTATTATTGAATAAACTATATTTTTTGGAGGAGTTAATGATGAATGTTCCTCAAGATGCTTGCTCACCCTCCTTCAAATTTGAAAGACAAGTAATTACGATCTATCAAGATTCAAAAGAACAGTTCAGCGCCCCACGACTTTACTGCAAACAGTTACAACCTTGACTTTACATCAGAAAGAACAAACATTAAAGTGACTAACTGCATCAGTTAGGGTTAAACGTGTATTCAGCTCAAACACATCGCTGCAGTTATTATCCAGTGGAAAGCCCTTACCTGCTGGCAGTTAAATCAAAGTGGTTACTTTTTTTTGGCAGGGCAGTGTAGTTTTACACACCGTCTTATTTGACTTTCTCAGGACTTGAAACAGTTTTTTGGGGGCAGACCCCCACAAAGAAAAAAATATATACACACATACAAGGTCATCTTAACAGTTTTGTATGCTCATCCGTGAGCAGAGCATCAAGTTGACATAGGCCTAAACAAATGATTGTAGGCCTAGTGCATTCACCACGAATCATTTTTTGTGCCCACAACTTCAAACCTCTCCCTCAAGTAAGGCCATGGATGCGGGATGTCTTGCTGGAGGTCTGATGACTCGCCTCCTCGATGTTATCTTCATTTTCAGTCCTGTCGCTGACTGTACTAGCGTTACTCTTGGACATTATGCCGTTAACAATAACGTCTTGAAGTATGTTTTCCTGATCATACTTGAATACTTTTAATCAAGTACAATTTTCAATGCGGTACATTTTCTTACAATGTAGTATTCGTACTTCTACTTAAGTAAAGGATATGAATACTTCTTCCCCCACTCACTGATTGACTCACTTCATATTGAGCTCATAAAGCTCTTGCTATAAGGATCCAAGAATTTATATACAATAATGTCATTGTTAGCTAATGAATGTTTCCATGCTGAACAACGGCAACATGACAACGTTTTCATTGGTCCCTCTTCTTTAGAGAAGACCAGGAAATGATGGATACACGGATCGTGTTCAAATCAATAGGCACGCAATGACTCTAAATAATAATGATCACGCCACCAGACACACATTCAAACTAAAGGAACCAGCCTGTTTGGAAAATGTGAGAAGTAGAAAGTACAGGTATTTGTGTTCAACATGTGAGAAGTAGAAAGTACAGGTATTTGTGTTCAAAATGTAAGAAGTAGAAAGTACAGGTATTTGTGTTCAACATGTAAGAAGTAGAAAGTACAGGTATTTGTGTTCAACATGTAAGAAGTAGAAAGTACAGGTATTTGGGTTCAAAATGTAAGAAGTAGAAAGTAGGTATTTGTGTTCAAAATGTAAGAAGTAGAAAGTACAGGTATTTGGGTTCAACATGTAAGAAGTAGAAAGTACAGGTATTTGTGTTCAAAATGTAAGAAGTAGAAAGTACAGGTATTTGGGTTCAACATGTAAGAAGTAGAAAGTACAGGTATTTGTGTTCAAAATGTAAGAAGTAGAAAGTACAGGTATTTGTGTTCAACATGTAAGAAGTAGAAAGTACAGGTATTTGTGTTCAAAATGTAATAAGTAGAAAGTACAGGTATTTGGGTTCAACATGTAAGAAGTAGAAAGTACAGGTATTTGTGTTCAAAATGTAAGAAGTAGAAAGTACAGGTATTTGGGTTCAACATGTAAGAAGTAGAAAGTACAGGTATTTGTGTTCAACATGTAAGAAGTAGAAAGTACAGGTATTTGTGTTCAACATGTAAGAAGTAGAAAGTACAGGTATTTGTGTTCAAAATGTAAGAAGTAGAAAGTACAGGTATTTGGCCTTTTATGGTAAACTAGCAATATGACTTTTTCAGAGTTTCAGAGATGTTTTCCTATAAAATATGGTAAATAAATAGCTAGATTCATGGTAATATTACTAAATCTAGTGAGTCTCAGAGTGAAAGAGTGATAATAATTTATATAGCACCTTTCATGCATGGCATTCAGCCCAAAGTTGCACACAGATGAGCAAGTTAGGCCAACACAGGATGTAGACATTTGCTGTTAGGCCAGTGGTTTCTTGTTAGGCCAATTCAGCATATACAGTACGATGAGCAAGTCTTTCTTTTATTATGAAAAAGACTTAACATTACTTTTTTCCAAAACTTGTTTTTCAATTATAATTGATCTTTTATGAATATATCTGGTTGTATATATTGCTCATTTTCCATAAAAGAAACAAATGTATTTCAGTTTGTGTTTTATTTGAGTTTGATGCATACAAATACTGTACTGTATATGATGATTGTTGAAAATGCACTTTTACTAGAAGGCCAGCTCGACCAGTTGGTACAGGCTCATAAAAACAAAACTGTGTGATCAGTCAAAAAAAATTATAATTGTTTGTGGTTAGTTGTGGCCCATTTGATAAAAAAATGCAAACAAATAATTTTCCCATAGCTTTTTTCTTGGTCTGGCAGTTAAAGGGTTAATCTGAGAAAGTCTCATTTGAAAGATGCTTTTTGTTAAACCTATTCAGCAATTGTTGGTCAGCAAGATCTCCTAAATCAGAGCTGTGGTCTGTTCCTATTCAGTGTCATAGAAAGGCCTTGTGGCAGTCATTTGACTATTACCCTGTACATTATGCCCACACATCAAAACACATCTCTGCTCACTGTTATTAGAGCATTCGTATTGTATTATCTTCCTGATTGTATATAGTTTATTTTTGTGTTCATGTACCATGTTTAGAGCTTTAGTAAAGTGCAAGTGCGTTTTCAGAAGGAAACACTTGTGTGCTTTGGAGCTACATGCTGTAATGTAAAAGTACCTGTTGTGCCTTGTGGCCACTGGAGGGCAGCAGAGGAGCAAGTCAGTGCGACATCAGTTGTGAATGAGAAGAAACACAAAGCAACAAGTCTCCCCTGAAATGAATACATTATGTTTTATACGATATATCCACACAAGCTTATGGTCTGTTTTGCCTAATGTTCATCTTCATTTTGCACAAGCTGGGAATTATTTGTGGTAATGTGGTGGCTCGATGAAATGTTTACAAAGCTTTAGTGTGATGGGCAGCTTGGTCTTCACTTGCTAGAAAGCGTTTTAAAAACAGACCATTATCCCTCCTGACCAACATCATCTGGAGATTGTAAAGAACATTTGTTTTGGTCTGGCAATGTTTAGCACTGCCAATATTTGATTTAATATCATTTACTCCTTGTCAAAAATGTATAGAAGGTTTAGTGCGACATCTCCAGGTGACCAGGTAGTCTGTTTCTGCTCATGTTAAGGTGTGGTTGTGTTTAGTGTTGCCAAGTTCAGTTGACCAATCATATATTAGGCCAACAGTGAAAACACCCTCTCTGATGCATATGTGGTAACTGTGGCTGGGGTCCCCTTTAAATAGCTGACAACACCAACTCCTGTTGAGGGGATGGAGGAACCTGTGGACCCTCAATCTAAATTCGAAGTTGCTTTGCCGATGTTGGGGCTTCCCTTCACGAGGACAATAACAGAGGCATTCATGACCAAATAGAATGCAGCTTTATTTCACAAATATACATGTTAACATGTCAATGTTCAGCGGGTCAACGGGTAACAGGGTGAACATACTTTACACTATGACATGGTGGGTTTCCCCTCCTCAGATGGGCAGGTCTGGTCCACTAGGTCACAATGCCTGCTAACTGAGGGACACAAAGAGAACAAAAGCACGCACTACTCAAAGCACAACTTCTACAAAATGATTACAGTGAGAGTTAGTTTACTCACCCTTTTAAAGTGTCACCCGGTGCAGTCCCTACACTGAAAGCAGACAAGGTTCCCCCAGAGGGAGAGGAGCCTGTAACACAAGCACTTAGTCAATTATATTGTCCACAATCTGCACACTAGAGAACTATTGACAGAAAATAAAAATAAAAAAGAACTAGGACAGTAGACTTTTAAAAAACAAACGCAACATAATAGTTGCCAGCTCAAACACCAATTCAATATAGCATTAAAGAAGGTTAAAAACCAGGCTTACTTTGACAGAGTAATAGATCCTCCTGGCTCCATCCAGGAGGGGGAACGCTCATACTCAGCTCTATGGATTAAACACAAAAACAGATGTTATAAAGAATAATAAGAGCTAGAAGAAAGTGAGCAAACGTCCATAGCCAGTTTCCCGGGTTGCTCGGCTGGTTATGAGCACTTCTACACTCTGCAAAACACCTACAAGTTGCTTCAAAACTATTACAACTTGGAGTAAAACACCATATTAAACGGTGCGTACGCTCAAAAGATGGCGTACGCCAGTTTCTACGCACTGTTTGCGATTTAAAAAAAACTAACTTCAGGGGGAAATGTGCGGTCCTCCACGCACATAACCTGGCTGCCCCTCCTCCTCCTCGAACTCAGATCCAGAGAGGAGTTTCCAACCAAAGACTGAGGACGACACTGGAGACTCTTCTGAACCTGACGCTGAACACAGTGCTGATTGGAAGGAGACCAGAGAACCTGCCTCAGGCTCAAAGTCACTGAAAAATAGACAAGAATCTGTCAGTGATCCACGACGTAGTGCTGAAAAGAAACCACTCAGCTGCTCAGTCTGTAAGAAAGCTTTAAGACATAGAAGAGATCTAGATCCACACATGAGAATCCACACAGGAGAGAAACCCTTTCGCTGCTCAGTTTGTGAGGAAGCTTTTTCACAGAATATACATTTATAATTTATATTTTTAAATAAAACTCTGAACTGAACTTTGTGTGGAAACTTTATTTAGAATTCATTACGCAACTTCTGATATTTGACTGCAACACGGGTCAATAAAACACAACATGGTGCATAAATAAGCACAGTCGAGATGATGAGATGATACACACACATATATACATACATACATACACATATATATATATGATGCATCATAATATATATATATATACATATATATATATGATGCATCATAATACAGCTCTGTAGTACAAACCTTTCTTTAATCAAATCAGTTTTATTGATTCAGATGACCCATCCGTACGCGGTACGCACAACCACGGGAGAGACCCTCCTGTCCCCGGCACAAACACACTGACACACTGCCTGAGGAAGGTTATGTGTATTTTGTTTGTCATTAACTTTTTTCGGACCACTTATTTATTTATTTTGGTGACGATCCGACCTCCATGCTGCTACTCTGGTTCAAACTGCATCCACCAAACAATGTGATTTGTCTCCACCTCCCCAAAAGAACCAAAATCTGACTCGGTGTGAAATGTCTTTTTTAGCTGTTCTGTTGTCATTTCCTGCGATCTTCTTCATGATGAATATTAATACGGGGCGTTTTTTTGACTATTTATAGGCAAAGATGGGCGTTACGTGAAGCCCGCAAAAGCTCCGCCGCATTTCGAGTTGATTGTGATTAATTGATTGATTGATTGATTGAAAAGTTTATTAACAGCTTGTATATTGGGTACAGTACAGTACAGCTCAAAACATACAATTGTTAAGGGGATGCAGACCAGAGAAAGACTTTCGTCTTGTTTACATCAGGGTCCCCCATTTCCAATTCATCATATCATTTAAGACATATAAGACATATTTGACATACAGATGGCTTATTTACAATTTACATACAGGTGGTTTTTTACATACAGATGGCTTATTTACAATTTTCATTTTAGATTTCGTTCTAATACATCCTAACCGGACATTTAAGACATACCAAGTCTACAGATATACAGTTAGTAACAGAGTCTAAAATGTGAGTATATACATAGATGAAAAAAAATAAAATAAAATAAAAAAGGGAAACCGGCAAGTCGCCGGTACGCTGTGTTTTATGAATCGGAAAATGTCTGTGCGTATTTATTTGCTTTGTCCTACGTAAGCCACCTTCCCACGTGAATCCTACGCAAAGCTTTATAAATGAGGCCCCAGGTCTCGTGCTTTCAATGTCGGAAGAGTTTCCCTCCATGATGGGAAAACGTATCTTGCCCTCGCCCTATCCAAACTGACCTGAGACCCTTCCATAGGTTCATTGAAAAGACCATAAAACCACCTTAAACCCGCGAGTCCTACCTTGAGGGAGATATCGGTGAGCGTGCCGTTTTTTTTGTCTTTTTTATTAGAAAATTCACAATTTAATATTAACAAAATGTACAAGTGGTTTCAACGTGGCCCTACATTTAAAACAATCAAAAATAATCATCATGCAAAACATGACAAAATAAAATAAATTAACTGAATGTAATTAGCCAAAAATAGATTGCCAAAAAACAAATAGATCTTACTTGGGTTGTTCAATCATAGGAACTGAAAATACAAAAACAGAAAACGAGAAACAAAACACAGCAAACAGGCAATCATTTATATACAAACCATACTTTACGTTTCACACCACATGTTAGCCAACACTATCATATTTAAACACCAGTTTGTCATTGTCACCAACCTCCACCAGAGTGCACCCATCCACAAAGTTCTCCAGAAAAGCATCCTTTTCCAGGTACACGTATGCTATCTGAACGTCCTTGCTTAAAATCCTTTTGAACAGATCCCATACGTCCACCTTTCTGTTCCCAAAATGGGCTAAGTCTCTCCTAAGTTTTACAGCATACCGGGCATGGCTCAGCACATAGTTACAGAAATTCACATTGGGTCCTTTCACTCCCCCACTCATCCCAAACAGCCACAACTCCTTCCATACCATCGTTTTTAATATTCTATCCCCCCAACACTTATCAATTAGCCCCTTCAACCGTTCAAAATACACTTTCAGCTCTCCACATTCAAAAAATTCATGCATACACGTTTCGACCATTACCTTACACACATCACACTCTTTCTTCACCGTGACATCAAACCTGCTTATGATCAGATTGTTGTACACCCTGTTGTGACGAAAAAGAAAATCAAAGTGCTCACATTCAATGCTATTCCATTTCACCCTTAAATTTCCCCACACCTTCCGCCCATCAAACCTTTCAAAAACATTTTCCCACACCCGCTCAGAAGCAGGTCTTCTTATTTTACCGCCCCTCAGCATTTTGTAAATCACCCTAGTGTTTACTTTCTCCATTTTAACACAAGTATCCCCCTCCCCCACATACATTTCTGCCACGCTCTCTCCACTTCTTGTAGCCTCACATTCAACCATTCTCACCCAACCCACAGGCATACCTTTTTTCACCCTCTCCATGATTTCTTCCGCCACTCTCAACTGCATAATTCCCCCCGTACCCCTCACCTCATCCACTATCACCCGTGCCCCCATGAACCCCGGCACATACTCATAAACCAAATCCCTTATGTTTCTAAAACCCGCCCTCCACATTTGGAGATTGAATACAGGACACTTCTTCACCGTGATCATATGGTTTAGAAAGATGGGCTGATTCCACACTTGCTCAACATTCACACACTTATGCTTCACCCCTTTTAGAAACTCACCCCATGCTAATAAAGCCTCCCTGTGGTACCCAGAAACGCCATTAAGCATTTCTTTTCTCAAAGCCATAAATAAGGCGCTGTCACCACAGCCTCCACACTTATTAATTGCTTCTTTTAAAAATACTTTCCACGCATAATCTTTTTTATCTTCCTTATCACCAACATATTTTAATATCATTTTGACCCTCAGCGCCTTCTTTTTCCTTTCCAGATTAATGAGCTTCATCCCTCCATCCCTATACTCATTCTCCATCACCTCCCTAGCAATTTTGACTCCCTTCCCTTCCCACAAAAACTCTTTTATTGCCATATCTATTTCTTTGTGAACCCTTTCAGGCATTTCCATGACATTCAGAACATGGATTATTCTGCTCATTATGAGCCCATTTATCACTACTACCTTCCCCCTTAACTTTAAATGCCTCATCTTCCAAAACTTTAACGTTTTCTTCATCCTGTTGATGATTCCCTCATATTGCTCATCCCTCCCCTCCACTTCTTTTATACCCAAATTAACACCCAGCACCTTAAAATAATCTTTCCTTTCTTTGAGCCCTATTCCTGTCCTATCTACCTCACCCTCACCTATATACATGACCTCTGATTTCTCTATATTGATCTTTGCCCCTGATGCTCTACCATACTGCTGCACTACCTCTAACACTTCTCTCACACTATCCCCATCCCTAACCGTGACCGTGGTGTCATCCGCATACTGGTACAGGAGACTAATCTGTGCCCCCGGTATCTCCACCCCTCTGATGTTTTGGTTCTTAGTTAGCATGGCTGCTAAAGGTTCTGCGGACAAGGCGTACAGCATTGAGGAGAGAGGACATCCCTGCCTGACCGACCTCCCCAACCTAAACACGTTTGTGACAATCCCATTTATTTTAACACAACTCACCGCCCGACTATATAATCTTTTTATCCAACCCACCAACTTCACCCCAAACCCTGCTTTCCCCAACACTCTATATAAATACTCATGATTGACACGATCAAACGCTTTATTTAAATCAAGGCTCATTACTATGCCACCCTTCCCCTCCTTCATATGTCTAATAGTATCTCTGATGCTGCTTGTCGTGTCACTTATGACCCTCCCCGGTACACTATACGCCTGAGTCCCACCCACAACCGTTCCAATTACCCTCTTTATTCTATTTCCTAACACCCTCGCCAATATTTTGTAATCATTATTAAGCATACTTAACGGCCTGTAATTTTCTAACCTGTCCCTATCACCCTTTTTGTAAATTATACTTATAACCCCGGTTGCCATGCTGGTCGGCAAGTCATCCTGCTCCTCAATGCGTTTGAACACCCTGTGCAATACCGGCACCAACAGTTCCTTAAAAGTGATGTAGAATTCTGCCGTTAACCCATCTAACCCCGGACTCTTATTTCTACCCAACCCTACTATTGCTAAATCAATTTCTCCTGTACCAATCCCTCCCTCACACATCTCTCTATCATTATCATCTAAAGCTTTATCCATAGTGTCTATCGCCGTCTCTACACTCTCTCTATCCGCCTCTTCTGTCTTGAATAATTCCCTGTAAAACTCCTCCACTCTTTCTGCTATCCCGACTAAATCTGTTATTTTCCTACCATCCTTTCCCTCAACCTGTTTTAAATATTTGTTTTCCTGCTTCATTTTTTCCAAACTCAGAAAATACCCAGTACACCTTTCCCCTTCCATTGCATGTTGTGCCCTGCTTCTAACAATCACCCCCCTACATGTGTCCCTCTCTATACCCTCTAGCTCATCTTTGATCCTCGTGTATCTCCCTAAATCTCTCCCTATCTCACAGTCTATCTTCGCTGCCTCTTTGGCCAACTCTCCCCTCACCCTTTCCTCCCTTCTTCTATCAAGCATATTTTTCCCCTTACTGTGTTTTATGCTTATTCTCTTGATCTCCCTCTTTAAACTCCCCCCACCAATCTAATATGTTATTGTCCCTTGTATCACCCCCCTTCCTTATACATTCTCTCACCCTTTTTTTATACACCTCATCAATCAGTAGTTTTGCATTCAAGCACCACACCCCCCCGCCTCTCCCATTCAGCCCCATCCTGAGACCAAGAACCATATGATCACTCAACGCCGTGGTCCTAGATTCAATCTTCCCAATCTTTTCATTCACAGCTTCCGAGCACAGAGCCAAATCAATCCTGCTCTGCAGAAGTTTCTCCTTCACCACTCGTCTCCAAGAAGATTCCCTAACATCCATATTCCTTTCTCTCCACACATCTATCAACCCATTCTCATCCATAATCTTTTGGAGCGCCACCCTAGAGGAGTCATTCCTGAATCGAGCACCCGCAGGCGCATCCAACTTCCCACACCACACATTAAAGTCTCCCACAATCAAACAGTTCCCCCCACATTTACCATCCAACCCCTCAAAGAAAACCCTTCTCTCCCTCTTTGTATTAGGTGCATACACATTGATCAACTTAAACGTGTCCCCCATGTATTCATACTGTACCCCAATCATCCTCCCTTCACCATCATCCTCAACCTTCCTTGCATTCTTCACATCCCCCGAATTGATAAGTATCGCCACCCCTCTAGCACGCTCACCCCCATTATTTGCAAACACTTCACCTCTCCACTCCTTTTTCACCTCATCCACACTCTCCCCATCCCAATGTGTTTCCTGCAGACATATGATGCTGGCCTCACACAGACTTAGCGCCCGGCGTCTTCTGCACTTATTTTTTAGACCATTGCCATTAAATGATGATATAGTAGCCATGAGAAGGGATGCTATTAATATGCCAGCTATTAGTGTCATCTTCAGCTTATGTCTTTCCCGGCCCCCCCCTCCCTTCAAGCTCGCCCTCCTTCTCTCTGACTCTCTCTCTTTGTCCTCTTTTCGCTTAGCCATCAGCCTGGCACTCTCCGATGTGGCCCTCCTTTCCTCATTCCTGCCTCTCCTCTGGCTGCGACCTCTCGACCTCCCACCATTGGAGCCCCCGAAGACCATTGCGCCCATTGTACCCTCCTCTCCATCAGGCACTTCCTCTTCCATCCCTGAAGCCTCCGAGATGTCCTCCACCACCGGACCCTGTTGCTCCTTTCCCTCGTTGCTGCTCACCTCTGCGCTTCTGCTGCTTCCCTCGGCGCCTCCGCCGCGCCTGGCACTTTTCTTGTTGTTTCCAACGTCAGGTGCTTCCTCTTCAATCCCCGAAGCCCCCGAGATGTCCTCCACCACTGGACCTTCATCCTCACTGCTGATCTCCTCATGGGGTCTTTTCTTTGCTCCCTCCGCTTCGTCGCCTTCCCCCACGTCTACCTCCTCCTCCTCCTCCTCCTCTTCCTCCTCCTCCTCCTCGTCTTCCTCCTCCTCCTCATCTTCCTCCTCGTTTTCCTCCTCGCCTTCCCCGTCTTCTTTCTCTCTCTCTCTCCTCTCTCTCTCCGCACGCTCAGCTCCATACCTGCACTCCTTGGCATAATGTCCTTGCTCATTGCACCTGAAGCACTTGAAGTCTGGGCATTCCCTGTAGATATGACCCGGCTTTATGCATAACCTGCACACTGGAACCTGGCCATTGTGCAGGACCCGGAAGTACTCCGCCCCTTTCACCGTGTCAAACTTTGTGGAGTACGGTAGGGAGCGGACCTTATTATTGAACCTTACTCTGAGGAACCGGGTTGCCGTCTGCAATGTCCGAGTCTGGCCACACTCTTTTTTTAATGACCGAGATGGGCTTAACTCCCCACTCCTCAAGCCTATTTAATATTATTCTATCAGGCAGATAAACAGGCAGATGCAGGAAAGAGACGGTCGCATCAGTGCTCATAATGTTTTTTAGCGTGTACCGCAGCCCCATTTACTCTCAGCCCCTCCATTAGTTTCGTTTTCCCCAGGATGGTCCTCATAGTTACTTCGTATTGTTCTCCTGTCACCCTGCACCCATCCACTGTCCCACACTGTTTCTGAATTCCTTTCAGCAGGTCCATCATAGTCAATACACCTTCCACAACCACTTCCACAGTTAAATCCACACTGTACCTCACTCTCTCCTTCTGCCCCCTCTTTTCCTTCCTCTCCCGTTTTCTTGCCTTGTTCTTGCTCTTCGTTGTCCTTCCTTTCGTCCGTCTTTTCACCAGCTCTTCCGCCTTCCATGTTCGGCACCTCTGCACTGTCCACTCCAGACGCAGTTGCCATCAACACTTGCGCCGCACAAGATCACAGCACCGGGGGGAGGGGCCCAAACAGCAAAGCCGTTTGGGGAGACCGTGCCCCGGTCGTACTACACTCAAACAAACCAAATGCACCCAACAATGTCCACGAAGATGTACTGAAAAGACTCACAATCGTAATTTCACTCTCACTCAATTTCCCGTTTGAAGTTGCACTGAACCGTCAGAGATATCGGTGAGCGTGCAGCCAAGAGAAAGGTTTTCTGAAACTGCCCGGAAAAACTTTTATAACTTACATTTTATCGGGCACCGGTCATGTGATCACGTCACGTGACAATGACGTCACATTCCCACACATATATAAGAAGCAGCCTGTCACTTGAAGCTTCACAATCTCCATCCCCTCCAACGGGTCAGTACAACTTTAACAGACAGAGACGGTGACATCATCATCATCATCATCATGCTGGGTTTCCTCTTCCTGTTGGGCCTGGCTCTGGGTGCTGTGTCTTCTTCAGATGATGAAGAAGACACAATGGAGCTCCAGCAAGACACCTGTCCCTCCTACTGGTTCTCCTTCAACGGCCGCTGCTACAAGTACTTCAACACAGAGAACGACCTGGGCTGATGCAGAGCTCTACTGTGTGTCCCAAGGGAGGCAACCTGGTGTCTATCCACAGCAGAGAGGAAGAGGATTTTGTCAAATTCCTGATCAAAAGGCTCTGACTCTAATGAGGGAAGCAACATGGATCGGACTCCATGACATCGCCAAAGAAGGAAGATGGATGTGGTCTGATGGGTGTGCAGCCAAGTATTTCTTTTGGAATGCAGGACAACCAAAACAACAAGGGACGAGGTGAAGACTGTGTACTCAACAACTGGAGGGGGAAGTGGAATGATGCGAAGTGTTCAAAAACTTTTCCCTCAGTTTGTGCATCTCGCACAACTTGTCCTTAGCAGCTGAGATGTTACGTGTTCACCTGTTTTGTTATCATGATAACAATAAAGACACAGATGTAAACTTATATGTGTGTGAACAGAAGTCCTTTTGTCTAACCTTTATTTTCATGAATGTTACATATTCACACTGGTCGCTCCAGGGGTTAATCAAAGGAATCATTTCTACACCTTTTTTTAAATATCATCAATTCAGTCCTGCCTTCCTTGCTTGCTTGTTCAACTTTCGGCCAGACAGCCCTTCGTGCCTCCCTGTCTTCTTTGCTGAGGTCTTCTGCAAAGCGTATTTTGAGATGAGCCAGGGGCGGATCTAGAACAATATTCATGGGGTGGCAGGAGATTGAGGGGTGGCATCCCCTGGCAGAAGTATATGCTGATTTAATCGCAGTCATATCAATCAATGTTAACTTGGAAATCAACAATATTGATATTTGACCTCAATAACAGGTGACATTATTGTGGCACATCAGTAAAGCCTTACATATAAATATAAAAGGTGGCAGACATCATTTAATGAATTTTAACTGAATGAGTTTGTTTCACTCTTAGACCAGCAGGGGTACCAAATCTATGAAGACTGCTGCAATAAGTAAATTAACTGTCTCATCGATTGTCTGAATGAATAATATGATCTTATTCCTATCAGCTGTCAATCACTGTTATGATTCACATATTCATTAATTATTGAATAAACTATATTTTTTGGAGGAGTTAATGATGAATGTTCCTCAAGATGCTTGCTCACCCTCCTTCAAATTGGAAAGACAAGTAATTACGATCTATCAATATTCAAAAGAACAGTTCAGCGCCCCACGACTTTACTGCAACAGTTACAACCCCTTGACTTTACATCAGAAAGAACAAACATTAAAGAAGTGACTAACTGCATCAGTTAGGGTTAAACGTGTATTCAGCTCAAACACATCGCTGCAGTTATTATCCAGTGGAAAGCCCTTACCTGCTGGCAGTTAAATCAAAGTGGTTACTTTTTTTTGGCAGTGTAGTTTTACACACCGTCTTATTTGACTTTCTCAGGACTTGAAACAGTTTTTTGGGGGCAGACCCCCACAAAGAAAAAATATATACACACATACAAGGTCATCTTAACAGTTTTGTATGCTCATCCGTGAGCAGAGCATCAAGTTGACTAGGCCTAAACAAATGATTGTAGGCCTAGTGCATTCACCACGAATCATTTTTGTGCCCACAACTTCAAACCTCGCCCTCAAGTAAGGCCATGGATGCGGGATGTCTTGCTGGAGGTCTGATGACTCGCCTCCTCGATGTTATCTTCATTTTCAGTCCTGTCGCTGACTGTACTAGCGTTACTCTTGGACATTATGCCGTAACAATAACGTCTTGAAGTATGTTTTCCTGATCATACTTGAATACTTTTAATCAAGTACAATTTTCAATGCGGTACATTTTCTTACAATGTAGTATTCGTACTTCTACTTAAGTAAAGGATATGAATACTTCTTCCCCCACTCACTGATTGACTCACTTAATATTGAGCTCATAAAGCTCTTGCTATAAGGATCCAAGAATTTATATACAATAATGTCATTGTTAGCTAATGAATGTTTCCATGCTGAACAACGGCAACATGACAACGTTTTCATTGGTCCCTCTTCTTTAGAGAAGACCAGGAAATGATGGATACACGGATCGTGTTCAAATCAATAGGCACGCATGACTCTAAATAATAATGATCACGCCACCAAACACACATTCAAACTAAAGGAACCAGCCTGTTTGGAAAAATGTGAGAAGTAGAAAGTACAGGTATTTGTGTTCAACATGTAAGAAGTAGAAGTACAGGTATTTGTGTTCAAAATGTAAGAAGTAGAAAGTACAGGTATTTGTGTTCAAAATGTAAGAAGTAGAAAGTACAGGTATTTGTGTTCAACATGTAAGAAGTAGAAAGTACAGGTATTTGTGTTCAAAGTGTAAGAAAGTAGAAAGTACAGGTATTTGAGTTCAAAATGAAATTTGGCCTCTGCATTTAACCTCATCCTAGTACTAGGAGTCTAGTACCAGGAGTCTAGTACCAGGAGTCTAGTATAGGAGTTCTAGTACCAGGAGTTAGTACCAGGAGTCTAGACCAGGAGTCTAGTACCCAGGAGTCTAGCAACCAGGAGTCTAGTACCAGGAGTCTAGTACTAGGAGTCTAGTACTAGGAGTCTAGCACCAGGAGTCTAGTACTAGTCTAGTACCAGGAGTCTAGTACCAGGAGTCTAGCACCAGGAGTCTAGTACTAGGAGTCTAGTACCAGGAGTCTAGTACCAGGAGTCTAGTACTAGGAGTCTAGCACCAGGAGGTCTAGTACCAGGAGTCTAGTACCAGGAGTCTAGCACCAGGAGTCTAGTACCAGGAGTCTAGTACCAGGAGTCTAGTACCAGGAGTCTAGCACCAGGAGTCTATTACCAGGAGTCTAGTACTAGGAGTCTAGTACTAGGAGTCTAGTACCAGGAGTCTAGTACCAGGAGTCTAGTACTAGGAGTCTAGTACCAGGATATCTGGTTGTATATATTGCTCATTTTCCATAAAGAAACAAATGTATTCAGTTTGTGTTTTATTTGAGTTTGATGCATACAAATACTGTATATGATTGTTGAAAATGCACTTTTACTAGGCCAGCTCGACCAGTTGGTACAGGCTCATAAAAACAAAACTGTGTGGTCAGTCAAAAAAAAAAAAAATTGTTTGTGGTTAGTTGTGGCCCATTTGATAAAAAATGCAAACAAATAATTTTTCCCATAGCTTTTTCTTGGTCTGGCAGTTAAAGGGTTAATCTGAGAAAGTCTCATTTGAAAGATGCTTTTTGTTAAACCTATTCAGCAATTGTTGGTCAGCAAGATCTCCTAAATCAGAGCTGTGGTCTGTTCCTATTCAGTGTCATAGAAAGGCCTTGTGGCAGTCATTTGACTATTACCCTGTACATCATGGGTCGGCAACAGGCGGCCCGCGGGCCATTGTTGGCCCGCCAGCAATAATATTTGGCCCGTAATTTTGAGAATAAAAAAAAAAAAAAATTTTGAGATTTTTTTTTTTTTTTTTTTTTTTTTTACAACATCGGACCGACAGTCGCACATATAGGCTATAATGTCCGAATAGAGAATCTACCTACACCTGAAGAATGCTTATTGTACTTTTATCTATGTTGAGAATGAATGACATACAGCACAGGCACAATCAGGCAGCGGGGTGCACTGACGTCAATTAAAGCAGGGGTTCCCAACCCCCGGTCCGCGGACCGGTACCGGGCCGCAGAGGTGTTACTGCCGGGCCGCGAAATAGCTGTGAGTTTATCGTAATATTTGCAGAATTATAAATATATAAAATATTTATCATAATATTTTTTTCAAAAAGTGTTTAATTTTCGCACCTATGCCACCAGTCATATTATTTCATCCAGTAGCTAGTTAATCTTTCACCAGAAAAACCGTTGAAAATGGCTTTTATGATGAGGGATTCGGCGGCTCAGCCTTATAAGGTCTCCTCTCGTGCGCACGAGCATGTTACCGGTGCGCCAAGTAGGAAGAGGAGCGCACAGGAGACAACCGTTTTGATTGCAGACTGTTATGTTTATGTGGGGAAATGGTGGTGCATACATTATTTGAGATATATTTCAAACTCGGACTTCATTTTAAGGACATGTCGGCCAGGGGTGTAGAGCTATTTGTTTAAGCACCGGATTGCAAAACAGAAGAGTAAACCAGTCTGCCTTGATCTATGAATTAATGTCCGGGACTCTCGGACCCGCAGCTGCCCGCAGCTGCTTTATAGACGGAAACCCTCCTTCACTTCTTTAAAAACGGCTGCAGCATCCGGAGGCAGCGGCACGTATACTCCGCTTCTGAGAAGTGCAGCACCAGTATGACTGTGTTTAACTTCATCAGAACAGTTTAAGAGTGACTGCAGGCTGCTACGTGTTAACCACACACACCTATACACACACATCTACACACATCGAACTGCCCGATTACTCCCCCTTTTATTAGTTTTATGAAGGAGATGTCCAGTCAGTCACCAAGGCGCATGATGTGTGTGTGTATGTGCTCTGCTCAGCTCAGCTCTGTGTGTTCGGTGTGTTTGTGTCTGTCCGACACCGGCATTTGTTTTCAAATGTTTATGAACAGTAATTTACACACATATGGCTAACTCCATATATGCGGGCTGTTCCCAAAATAAATTAGTTTAATCTTAATCTCGATGTAGTGCTAATGCTGTCGGAGTGCACCGGAACGAACGACACTATCATAATATCTTCTGAAAACAAATGCCAGTGTTCATAATGCGGCTTCTCCTCGTTTCTTCCCAGCATTCACTGGATTATCCGTAAATCATACAAACAAAACCAAAACGTTAATTTATCTGTTTTCCCGTTTTGGTTTAAAAACTGAATAACGTCGGTTTTTTGGTTTTCCGAAAAACCAAAAAATGACAACCGGTTCTTTTTTAAACTTTGTTAATATGTTTTGGATGCATATTGTTCTAGTATCTGTTTCAGGCTGTTACATACAATTAGCCTCTTGTTGCTACCTGCTGGTGGTGAGTAAATATTAAAATCAGTTAAAATTGACAACCGGGTCCGCGTTTTTTTTTTAAGTATCTGCCGGTCCTTGGCACAATAAAGGTTGGGAACCCCTGAATTAAAGTACTTAATTAAAGGACCCTATCATGCTATATTTAAATGATATATTGTAGGGCCATACCTATATAAGGTATATTTATAACGTTTCTGTTTTCAAAATACAAAACAGATCATGCATTTTAGCCATGCCTCATTTCACTTCTATTTGCTGTTCTCCCAGCCCTGTTTTTGCAGGGGGCTGATTCTGTGAGCTGCAGCTGACCACGCCCCCTGCAGGAGAGGGGAGCGTGCTCTGATCAAGTCAGAAGAGGGGGAGAAAAAGAGATCTTCCGTCCTCCCGTGTTTTATTCTTATATTATTATAGAGTCGTTATTCATTTGTTTTAAAGCTCAATAAATAACAAAGAAGACCTTAGACCGGCACTTTTCAAATTTTGTCCGGAAGATTTCAACTTTAACGGACATCTTGACCGGGGAAAGAAAACCTAACTGAAACTCTGCCGCACGGTCCCCTCGTTTCCTTGGAAGAGGCGGAGAGGTGGGTGTTTGTCATCTGCTGGTGGACTAACCGGAGAGAATTACAGTGCTTGCCTCGGGGAGGGAGAACAAAAGCCACAGCGGAGAATAAACAGAAGGGTAACCATGGCAACCATGCGCGGGAAGTCTTCTTCACTGCTTTTGTGGCAGACTACAGCGCCACTTACAGGCCTGGCATATGTACTACAGAGTCTCCAGCGCTTTCAAGCGGCAATGGCCGGCCGTGGCCCAACCCCACATTCCCCTGATAGGTGGAGAGTTGGCCCAATAGCCGTAGCGCCACCGTCCTGACGTCAGGACCGTGTTCAAATCTGGATCAGTTTTTATCAGATCCGTTGCAGCCCCTTTTTTAGAGATTTGGGTATGGAGGAAAATAGAGAGGGTTGTGTTTTCTGACACTTGGTGAGTTCCCTGGAACACCGGGGACACATATTCATGTAGAAAAGACGTACAAAAGTGCATTTTGCATGATAGGTCCCCTTTAAGTATTAATACATTGAGTTTGAGTAAAATACTTGGTTACTGATTAATTTAGGTTATAATATATTAAATAAATTGCAAAGCAAAACATGCTGTCATTTATTATTTGTATTTTTTAAAGGTTTTCAACCTGAAAGAATCCTAATGTGTTCTTGAAAAGTTGAAATAAAGAAAAGGAAAAAGGATTCCAGTTGTCCATGCTCCT
This sequence comes from Trematomus bernacchii, assembly GCF_902827165.1. Taxonomy (NCBI): domain Eukaryota; kingdom Metazoa; phylum Chordata; class Actinopteri; order Perciformes; family Nototheniidae; genus Trematomus; species Trematomus bernacchii. Next base: position 1,556,650 of record NW_022987607.1, read on the forward strand.
CTGTTGGCCCCTCAAGCCTCTCAAATGTGGGCAAACACTCAAAATAAATGCCAAAAACCCAGAGAACTTGACAATACTTATCAGAATAAAAGTATGTTAAATAACACTGCTACCTAGTTACTAACTCACTCAGTGGAGGCTCGTCCATTGAAGAAAGGGAGGACCATCCTCCCTAAAATTTCAGAAAAAAATAAACTTTGAAGAGAACAATAAATACACCTCAATTTAAAAGATAAGTCTGTTAAAATACAGATAATAGCCCTGACTTTTAACATGGGACTGAAATGGGGCTAGAGACGACGAGCCTCCCTTTGGGCGGGTCTATCCAGAGGCTCTGGATTGGGTGCCTATATCATCAGTGAACCAATCAGCGGATCTGACTGCGCATCAGAGTGTTGATGGGGAGGGTTATCAGCGATAGAGTTTTTTTCTGAACCGGGGAACAGGGGCGCTGCGCCCTCTTACCAAAATCAATTCCTTGAATTAGGCTTTGATTATGTTCTGGCCCGCCATCTTGTGGCTCAGCAAAAAATTGGCCCACGGCCAAACTTACTTGCCTACCCCTGCTGTACATTATGCCCACACATCAAAACACATCTCTGCTCACTGTTATTAGAGCATTCATATTGTATTATCTTCCTGATTGTATTGTATATAGTTTATATTTGTGTTCATGTGCCATGTTTAGAGCTTTCGTAAAGTGCAAGTGCGTTTTCAGAAGGAAACACTTGTGTGCTTTGGAGCTACATGCTGTAATGTAAAAGTACCTGTTGTGCCTTGTGGCCACTGGAGGGCAGCAGAGGAGCAAGTCAGTGCGACATCAGTTGTAAATGAAAAGAAACACAAAGCAACAAGTCTCCCTGAAATGAATACATTATGTTTTATACGATATATCCACACAAGCTTATGGTCTGTTTTGCATAATGTTCATCTTCATTTTGCACAAGCTGGGAATTATTTGTGGTAATGTGGTGGCTCGATGAAATGTTTACAAAGCTTTAGTGTGATGGGCAGCTTGGTCTTCACGTGCTAGAAAGCGTTTTAAAAACAGACCATTATCCCTCCTGACCAACATCATCTGGAGATTGTAAAGAACATTTGTTTTGGTCTGGCAATGTTTAGCACTGCCAATATTTGATTTAATATCATTTACTCCTTGTCAACAATGTATAGAAGGTTTAGTGCGACATCTCCAGGTGACCAGGTAGTCTGTTTCTGCTTATGTTAAGGTGTGGTTGTGTTTAGTGTTGCCAAGTTCAGTTGACTAATCATATATTAGGCCAACAGTGAAAACACCCTCTCTGATGCATATGTGGTAACTGTGGCTGGGGTCCCCTTTAAATAGCTGACAACACCAACTCCTGTTGAGGGGATGGAGGAACCTGTGGACCCTCAATCTAAATTCGAAGTTGCTTTGCCGATGTTGGGGCTTCCCTTCACGAGGACAATAACAGAGGCATTCATGACCAAATAGAATGTAGCTTTATTTCACAAATATACATGTTAACATGTCAATGTTCAGCAGGTGTCAACGGGTAACAGGGTGAACATACTTTACACTGACATGGTGGGTTTCCCCTCCTCAGATGGGCAGGTCTGGTCCACTAGGTCACAATGCCTGCTAACTGAGGGACACAAAGAGAACAAAAGCACGCACTACTCAAAGCACAACTTCTACAAAATGATTACAGTGAGAGTTAGTTTACTCACCCTTTTAAAGTGTCACCCGGTGCAGTCCCTACACTGAAAGCAGACAAGGTTCCCCCAGAGGGAGAGGAGCCTGTAACACAAGCACTTAGTCCAATTATATTGCCCACAATCTGCACACTAGAGAACTATTGACAGAAAATAAAAATAAAAAAGCACTAGAGGACAGTAGACTTTTTAAAAAACAAACGCCAACATAATAGTTGCCAGCTCAAACACAATTCAATATAGCATTAAAGAAGGTTAAAAAACCAGGCTTACTTTGACAGAGTAATAGATCCTCCTGGCTTCCATCCAGGAGGGGAACGCTCATACTCAAGCTCTATGGATTATAAAACACAAAAACAGATGTTATAAAGAATAATAAGAGCTAGAAGAAGTGAGGCAAACGTCCATAGCCAGGTTGCCCGGTTTGCTCGGCTGGTTATGAGCACTTCTACACTCTGCAAAAACACCTACAAGTTGCTTCAAAACTATTACAACTTGGAGTAAAACACCATATTAAACGGTGGCGTACGCTCAAAAGATGGCGTACGCCAGTTTCTACGCACTGTTTGCGATTTAAAAAAAAACTAACTTCAGGGGGAAATGTGCGGGTCCTCCACGCACACTCTGACCCATCCGTACGCGGTACGCACAACAACGGGAGAGACGAGAAACTGCGACACCGTTGGGCGAAGGAAGAATGGAGAGAAATATGTGGAAATAATACCATCAATAGAATGTTACCTCTCATTTATCATATATGAAGAATTACTTTGCAAAACTTGATTAAAGCCAATCTTAAAATGATGAAACAACCGCCTGTTTGAGACTCCTCAGTGCACACACACATTGGAGAAATACATAAATACGGAAATGTTATTGATCACCTCTCGATGTTCTCTTGTTAACAAATGTATTCCGTTAAATGATGCGGTAAGCAGAAGGACAGAATTACTTTAAACTGACGCCGTGTAGCTTTTCTATAGGTTAGATAGATACGAGCATGGTTTTATATACCATCATGTTTAAATCATGTTTTATGCCGTTCTTCAATACTTGATAAGTCGCTCGTAAAACACAGGAGGTACGGAAACTAAGAACACCGATGTGGTAAATTGTGCAGCTAATTTAACACAACACGTGTGTTTTATTTCATGTTAACTGGTGGATATAGAGTTGCTGCGAGGAGGGGGGGTTGAGACGCACAGGCTGCAGTGGAGACGCTGCGCACAGCTGATCGACAGCTGGAACACAAACCACCAAATACAAATTAATAATTCAGATCCAGTCGTCATGACTCCACTCCGGAGGGATTCCCCGATACTTTCTTACAGTTTCTCATCATGGGGGGGGGGGGTGTCTCCTGTCAACGGCACAAACACACTGACACACTGCCTGAGGAAGGTTATGTGTATTTTGTTTGTCATTAACTTTTTTCGGACCACTTATTTAGGTGACGATCCGACCTCCATGCTGCTACTCTGGTTCAAACTGCATCCACCAAACAATGTGATTTGTCTCCACCTCCCCAAAAGAACCAAAATCTGACTCGGTGTGAAATGTCTTTTTTAGCTGTTCTGTCGTCATTTCCTGCGATCTTCTTCATGATGAATATTAATACGGGGCGCTTTTTTGACTATTTATAGGCAAAGATGGGCGTTACGTGAAGCCCGCAAAAGCTGCGCGGCATTTCGAGTTGATTGTGATTTATAAAATAGAGAAACCGGCAAGTCGCCGGTACGCTGTGTTTTATGAATCGGAAAATGTCTGTGCGTATTTATTTGCTTTGTCCTACGTAAGCCACCTTCCCACGTGAATCCTACGCAAAGCTTTATAAATGAGGCCCCAGGTCTCGTGCTTTGAATGTCTGAAGAGTTTCCCTCCATGATGGGAAAACGTATCTTGCCCTCGCCCTATCCAAACTGACCTGAGACCCTTCCATAGGTTCATTGAAAAGACCATAAAACCACCTTAAACCCGCGAGTCCTACCTTGAGGGAGATAACGGTGAGCGTGCCGTTTTTTTTTGTCTTTTTATTAGAAAATTCACAATTTAATATTAACAAAATGTACAAGTGGTTTCAACGTGGCCCTACATTTAAAACAATCAAAAATAATCATCATGCAAAACATGACAAAATAAAATAAATTAACTGAATGTAATTAGCCAAAATAGATTGCCAAAAAACAAATAGATCTTACTTGGGTTGTTCAATCATAGGAACTGAAAATACAAAAACAGAAAACGAGAAACAAAAACACAGCAAACAGGCAATCATTTATATACAAACCATACTTTACGTTTCACACCACATGTTAGCCAACACTATCATATTTAAACACCAGTTGTCATTGTCACCAACCTCCACCAGAGTGCACCCATCCACAAAGTTCTCCAGAAAAGCATCCTTTTCCAGGTACACGTATGCTATCTGAACGTCCTTGCTTAAAATCCTTTGAACAGATCCCATACGTCCACCTTTCTGTTCCCAAAAATGGGCTAAGTCTCTCCTGAGTTTTTACAGCATACCGGGCATGGCTCAGCACATAGTTGCAGAAATTCACATTGGGTCCTTTCACTCCCCCACTCATCCCAAAACAGCCACAACTCCTTCCATACCATCGTTTTTAATATTCTATCCCCCCAACACTTATCAATTAGCCCCTTCAACCGTTCAAAATACACTTTCAGCTCTCCACATTCAAAAAATTCATGCATACACGTTTCGACCATTACCTTACACACATCACACTCTTTCTTCACCGTGACATCAAACCTGCTTATGATCAGATTGTTGTACACCCTGTTGTGACGAAAAAGAAAATCAAAGTGCTCACATTCAATGCTATTCCATTTCACCCTTAAATTTCCCCACACCTTCCGCCCATCAACCTTTCAAAAACATTTTCCCACACCCGCTCAGAAGCAGGTCTTCTTATTTTACCGCCCCTCAGCATTTTGTAAATCACCCTAGTGTTTACTTTTCTCCATTTTAACACAAGTAATCCCCCTCCCCCACATACATTTCTGCCACGCTCTCTCCACTTCTTGTAGCCTCACATTCAACCATTCTCACCCAACCCACAGGCATACCTTTTTTCACCCTCTCCATGATTTCTTCCGCCACTCTCAACTGCATAATTCCCCCCGTACCCCTCACCTCATCCACTATCACCCGTGCCCCCATGAACCCCGGCACATACTCATAAACCAAATCCCTTATGTTTCTAAAACCCGCCCTCCACATTTGGAGATTGAATACAGGACACTTCTTCACCGTGATCATCTGGTTTAGAAAGATGGGCTGATTCCACACTTGCTCAACATTCACACACTTATGCTTCACCCCTTTTAGAAACTCACCCCATGCTAATAAAGCCTCCCTGTGGTACCCAGAAACGTCATTAAGCATTTCTTTTCTCAAAGCCATGAATAAGGCGCTGTCACCACAGCCTCCACACTTATTAATTGCTTCTTTTAAAAATACTTTCCACGCATAATCTTTTTTATCTTCCTTATCACCAACATATTTTAATATCATTTTGACCCTCAGCGCCTTCTTTTTCCTTTCCAGATTAATGAGCTTCATCCCTCCATCCCTATACTCATTCTCCATCACCTCCCTAGCAATTTTGACACCCTTCCCTTCCCACAAAAACTCTTTTATTGCCATATCTATTTCTTTGTGAACCCTTTCAGGCATTTCCATGACATTCAGAACATGGATTATTCTGCTCATTATGAGCCCATTTATCACTACTACCTTCCCCCTTAACTTTAAATGCCTCATCTTCCAAAACTTTAACGTTTTCTTCATCCTGTTGATGATTCCCTCATATTGCTCATCCCTCCCCTCCACTTCTTTTATACCCAAATTAACACCCAGCACCTTAAAATAATCTTTCCTTTCTTTGAGCCCTATTCCTGTCCTATCTACCTCACCCTCACCTATATACATGACCTCTGATTTCTCTATATTGATCTTTGCCCCTGATGCTCTACCATACTGCTGCACTACCTCTAACACTTCTCTCACACTATCCCCATCCCTAACCGTGACCGTGGTGTCATCCGCATACTGGTACAGGAGACTAATCTGTGCCCCCGGTATCTCCACCCCTCTGATGTTTTGGTTCTTAGTTAGCATGGCTGCTAAAGGCTCTGCGGACAAGGCGTACAGCATTGAGGAGAGAGGACATCCCTGCCTGACCGACCTCCCCAACCTAAACACGTTTGTGACAATCCCATTTATTTTAACACAACTCACCGCCCGACTATATAATCTTTTTATCCAACCCACCAACTTCACCCCAAACCCTGCTTTCCCCAACACTCTATATAAATACTCATGATTGACACGATCAAAACGCTTTATTTAAATCAAGGCTCATTACTATGCCACCCTTCCCCTCCTTCATATGTCTAATAGTATCTCTGATGCTGCTTGTCGTGTCACTTATAACCCTCCCCGGTACACTATACGCCTGAGTCCCACCCACAACCGTTCCAATTACCCTCTTTATTCTATTTCCTAACACCCTCGCCAATATTTTGTAATCATTATTAAGCATACTTAACGGCCTGTAATTTTCTAACCTGTCCCTATCACCCTTTTTGTAAATGATACTTATAACCCCGGTTGCCATGCTGGTCGGCAAGTCATCCTCCTCCTCAATGCGTTTGAACACCCTGTGCAATACCGGCACCAACAGTTCCTTAAAAGTGATGTAGAATTCTGCCGTTAACCCATCTAACCCCGGACTCTTATTTCTACCCAACCCTACTATTGCTAAATCAATTTCTCCTGCACCAATCCCTCCCTCACACATCTCTCTATCATTATCATCTAAAGCTTTATCCATAGTGTCTATCGCCGTCTCTACACTCTCTCTATCCGCCTCTTCTGTCTTGAATAATTCCCTGTAAAACTCCTCCACTCTTTCTGCTATCCCGACTAAATCTGTTATTTTCCTACCATCCTTTCCCTCAACCTGTTTTAAATATTTGTTTTCCTGCTTCATTTTTTCCAAACTCAGAAAATACCCAGTACACCTTTCCCCTTCCATTGCATTTTGTGCCCTGCTTCTAACAATCACCCCCCTACATGTGTCCCTCTCTATACCCTCTAGCTCATCCTTGATCCTCGTGTATCTCCCTAAATCTCTCCCTATCTCTTTGTCTATCTTCGCTGCCTCTTTGGCCAACTCTCCCCTCACCCTTTCCTCCCTTCTTCTATCAAGCATATTTTTCCCCTTACTGTGTTTTATGCTGATTCTCTTGATCTCCTCTTTAAACTCCCCCCACCAATCTAATATGTTATTGTCCCTTGTATCACCCCCCTTCCTTATACATTCTCTCACCCTTTTTTTATACACCTCATCAATCAGTAGTTTCGCACTCAAGCACCACACCCCCCCGCCTCTCCCATTCACTTTCAGCCCCATCCTGAGACCAAGAACCATATGATCACTCAACGCCGTGGTCCTATATTCAATCTTCCCAACCTTTTCATTCACAGCTTCCGAGCACAGAGCCAAATCAATCCTGCTCTGCAGAAGTTTCTCCTTCACCACTCGTCTCCAAGAAGATTCCCTAACATCCATATTCCTTTCTCTCCACACATCTATCAGCCCATTCTCATCCATAATCTTTTGGAGCGCCACCCTAGAGGAGTCATTCCTGAATCGAGCACCCGCAGGCGCATCCAACTCCCCACACCACACATTAAAGTCTCCCACAATCAAACAGTTCCCCCCACATTTACCATCCAACCCCTCAAAAAAAAACCTTCTCTCCCTCTTTGTATTAGGTGCATACACATTGATCAACTTAAACGTGTCCCCCATGTATTCATACTGTACCCCAATCATCCTCCCTTCACCATCATCCTCAACCTTCCTTGCATTCTTCACATCCCCCGAATTGATAAGTATTGCCACCCCTCTAGCCCGCTCACCCCCCATTATTTGCAAACACTTCACCTCTCCACTCCTTTTTCACCTCATCCACACTCGCCCCATCCCAATGTGTTTCCTGCAGACATATGATGCTGGCCTCACAACAGACTTAGCGCCCGGCGTCTTCTGCACTTATTTTTTAGACCATTGCCATTAAATGATGATATAGTAGCCATGAGAAGGGATGCTATTAATATGCCAGCTATTAGTGTCATCTTCAGCTTATGTCTTTCCCGGCCCCCCCCTCCCTTCAAGCTCGCCCTCCTTCTCTCTGACTCTCTCTCTTTGTCCTCTTTTCGCTTAGCCATCAGCCTGGCACTCTCCGATGTGGCCCTCCTTTCCTCATTCCTGCCTCTCCTCTGGCTGCGACCTCTCGACCTCCCACCATTGGAGCCCCCGAAGACCATTGCGCCCATTGTACCCTCCTCTCCATCAGGCACTTCCTCTTCCATCCCTGAAGCCTCCGAGATGTCCTCCACCACCGGACCCTGTTGCTCCTTTCCCTCGTTGCTGCTCACCTCTGCGCTTCTGCTGCTTCCCTCGGCGCCTCCGCCGCGCCTGGCACTTTTCTTGTTCTTTCCAACGTCAGGTGCTTCCTCTTCAATCCCCGAAGCCCCCGAGATGTCCTCCACCACTGGACCTTCATCCTCACTGCTGATCTCCTCATGGGGTCTTTTCTTTGCTCCCTCCGCTTCGTCGCCTTCCCCCACGTCTACCTCCTCCTCCTCTTCCTCCTCCTCTTCCTCCTCGTCGTCTTCCTCCTCCTCCTCATCTTCCTCCTCGTTTTCCTCCTCGCCTTCCCCGTCTTCTTTCTCTCTCTCTCCTCTCTCTCTCCGCACGCTCAGCTCCATACCTGCACTCCTTGGCATAATGTCCTTGCTCATTGCACCTGAAGCACTTGAAGTCTGGGCATTCCCTGTAGATATGACCCGGCTTTATGCATAACCTGCACACTGGAACCTGGCCATTGTGCAGGACCCGGAAGTACTCCGCCCCCATTCACCGTGTCAAACTTTGTGGAGTACGGTAGGGAGCGGACCTTATTATTGAACCTTACTCTGAGGAACCGGGTGCCGTCTGCAATGTCCGAGTCTGGCCACACTCTTTTTTTAATGACCGAGATGGGCTTAACTCCCCACTCCTCAAGCCTATTTAATATTATTCTATCAGGCAGATAAACAGGCAGATGCAGGAAAGAGACGGTCGCATCAGTGCTCATAATGTTTTTAGCGTGTACCGCAGCCCCATTCACTCTCAGCCCCTCCATTAGTTTCGTTTTCCCCAGGATGGTCCTCATAGTTACTTCGTATTGTTCTCCTGTCACCCTGCACCCATCCACTGTCCCACACTGTTTCTGAATTCCTTTCAGCAGGTCCATCATAGTCAATACACCTTCCACAACTACCTCCACAGTTAAATCCACACTGTACCTCACTCTCTCCTTCTGCCCCTCTTTTCCTTCCTCTCCCGTTTTCTTGCCTTGTTCTTGCTCTTCTTCTTTGTCCTTCCTTTCGTCCGTCTTTTCACCTGCTCTTCCGCCTTCCATGTTCGGCACCTCTGCACTGTCCACTCCAGACGCAGTTGCCATCAACACTTGCGCCGCACCAGATCACAGCACCGGGGGGGGAGGGGCCCAAACAGCAAAGCCGTTTGGGGAGACCGTGCCCCGGTCGTACTACACTCAAACAAACCAAATGCACCCAACAATGTCCACGAAGATGTACTGAAAAGACTCACAATCGTAATTTCACTCTCACTCAATTTCCCGTTTGAAGTTGCACTGAACCGTCAGAGATATCTTTTTTTTTTTTTTTTTTTGTCTTTTTATTAGAAAATTCACAATTTAATATTTACAAAATGTACAAGTGGTTTCAATGTGGCCCTACATTTAAAACAATCAAAAATAATCATCATGCAAAACATGACAAAATAAAAGAAATAAACTGAATGCAATTAGCCAAAAATAGATTGCCAAAAACAAATAGATCTTACTTGGGTTGTTCAATCATAGGAACTGAAAATACAAAAACAGAAAACGAGAAACAAAACACAGCAAACAGGCAATCATTTATATACAAACCATATTTTACGCCTTTCAGGCTATTTACATTTCACACCATACATGTTAGCCAACACTATCATATTTAAACACCAGTTTGTCATTATCACCAACCTCCACCAGAGTGCACCCATCCACAAAGTTCTCCAGAAAAGCATCCTTTTCCAGGTACACGTATGCTATCTGAACGTCCTTGCTTAAAATCCTTTTGAACAGATCCCATACGTCCACCTTTCTGTTCCCAAAATGGGCTAAGTCTCTCCTGAGTTTTACAGCATACCGGGCATGGCTCAGCACATAGTTGCAGAAATTCACATTGGGTCCTTTCACTCCCCCACTCATCCCAAACAGCCACAACTCCTTCCATACCATCGTTTTTAATATTCTATCCCCCCAACACTTATCAATTAGCCCCTTCAACCGTTCAAAATACACTTTCAGCTCTCCACATTCAAAAAACTCATGCATACACGTTTCGACCATTACCTTACACACATCACACTCTTTCTTCACCGTGACATCAAACCTGCTTATGATCAGATTGTTGTACACCCTGTTGTGACGAAACAGAAAATCAAAGTGCTCACATTCAATGCTATTCCATTTCACCCTTAAATTCCCCCACACCTTCCGCCCATCAAACCTTTCAAAAACATTTTCCCACACCCGCTCAGAAGCAGGTCTTCTTATTTTACCACCCCTCAGCATTTTGTAAATCACCCTAGTGTTTACTTTCTCCATTTTAACACAAGTATCCCCCTCCCCCACATACATTTCTGCCACGCTCTCTCCACTTCTTGTAGTCTCACATTCAACCATTCTCACCCAACCCACAGGCATACCTTTTTTCACCCTCTCCATGATTTCTTCCGCCACTCTCAACTGCATAATTCCCCCCGTACCCCTCACCTCATCCACTATCACCCGTGCCCCCATGAACCCCGGCACATACTCATAAACCAAATCCCTTATGTTTCTAAAACCCGCCCTCCACATTTGGAGATTGAATACAGGACACTTCTTCACCGTGATCATATGGTTTAGAAAGATGGGCTGATTCCACACTTGCTCAACATTCACACACTTATGCTTCACCCCTTTTAGAAACTCACCCCATGCTAATAAAGCCTCCCTGTGGTACCCAGAAACGCCATTAAGCATTTCTTTTCTCAAAGCCATAAATAAGGCGCTGTCACCACAGCCTCCACACTTATTAATTGCTTCTTTTTAAAAATACTTTCCACGCATAATCTTTTTTATCTTCCTTATCACCAACATATTTTAATATCATTTTGACCCTTAGCGCCTTCTTTTTCCTTTCCAGATTAATGAGCTTCATCCCTCCATCCCTATACTCATTCTCCATCACCTCCCTAGCAATTTTGACTCCCTTCCCTTCCCACAAAAACTCTTTTATTGCCATATCTATTTCTTTGTGAACCCTTTCAGGCATTTCCATAACATTCAGAACATGGATTATTCTGCTCATTATGAGCCCATTTATCACTACTACCTTCCCCCTTAACTTTAAATGCCTCATCTTCCAAAACTTTAACGTTTTCTTCATCCTGTTGATGATTCCCTCATATTGCTCATCCCTCCCCTCCACTTCTTTTATACCCAAATTAACACCCAGCACCTTAAAATAATCTTTCCTTTCTTTGAGCCCTATTCCTGTCCTATCTACCTCACCCTCACCTATATACATGACCTCTGATTTCTCTATATTGATCTTTGCCCCTGATGCTCTACCATACTGCTGCACTACCTCTAACACTTCTCTCACACTATCCCCATCCCTAACCGTGACCGTGGTGTCATCCGCATACTGGTACAGGAGACTAGTCTGTGCCCCCGGTATCTCCACCCCTCTGATGTTTTGGTTCTTAGTTAGCATGGCTGCTAAAGGTTCTGCGGACAAGGCGTACAGCATTGAGGAGAGAGGACATCCCTGCCTGACCGACCTCCCCAACCTAAACACGTTTGTGACAATCCCATTTATTTTAACACAACTCACCGCCCGACTATATAATCTTTTTATCCAACCCACCAACTTCACCCCAAACCCTGCTTTCCCCAACACTCTATATAAATACTCATGATTGACACGATCAAACGCTTTATTTAAATCAAGGCTCATTACTATGCCACCCTTCCCCTCCTTCATATGTCTAATAGTATCTCTGATGCTGCTTGTCGTGTCACTTATGACCCTCCCCGGTACACTATACGCCTGAGTCCCACCCACAACCGTTCCAATTACCCTCTTTATTCTATTTCCTAACACCCTCGCCAATATTTTGTAATCATTATTAAGCATACTTAACGGCCTGTAATTTTCTAACCTGTCCCTATCACCCTTTTTGTAAATTATACTTATAACCCCGGTTGCCATGCTGGTCGGCAAGTCATCCTCCTCCTCAATGCGTTTGAACACCCTGTGCAATACCGGCACCAACAGTTCCTTAAAAGTGATGTAGAATTCTGCCGTTAACCCATCTAACCCCGGACTCTTATTTCTACCCAACCCTACTATTGCTAAATCAATTTCTCCTGTACCAATCCCTCCCTCACACATCTCTCTATCATTATCATCTAAAGCTTTATCCATAGTGTCTATCGCCGTCTCTACACTCTCTCTATCCGCCCTCTTCTGTCTTGAATAATTCCCTGTAAAACTCCTCCACTCTTTCTGCTATCCCGACTAAATCTGTTATTTTCCTACCATCCTTTCCCTCAACCTGTTTTAAATATTTGTTTTCCTGCTTCATTTTTTCCAAACTCAGAAAATACCCAGTACACCTTTCCCCTTCCATTGCATTTTGTGCCCTGCTTCTAACAATCACCCCCCCTACATGTGTCCCTCTCTATACCCTCTAGCTCATCTTTGATCCTCGTGTATCTCCCTAAATCTCTCGCTATCTCTTTGTCTATCTTCGCTGCCTCTTTGGCCAACTCTCCCCTCACCCTTTCCTCCCTTCTTCTATCAAGCATATTTTTCCCCTTACTGTGTTTTATGCTTATTCTCTTGATCTCCTCTTTAAACTCCCCCCACCAATCTAATATATTATTGTCCCTTGTATCACCCCCCTTCCTTATACATTCTCTCACCCTTTTTTTATACACCTCATCAATCAGTAGTTTTGCATTCAAGCACCACACCCCCCCGCCTCTCCCATTCACTTTCAGCCCCATCCTGAGACTAAGAACCATATGATCACTCAACGCCGTGGTCCTATATTCAATCTTCCCAATCTTTTCATTCACAGCTTCCGAGCACAGAGCCAAATCAATCCTGCTCTGCAGAAGTTTCTCCTTCACCACTCGTCTCCAAGAAGATTCCCTAACATCCATATTCCTTTCTCTCCACACATCTATCAGCCCATTCTCATCCATAATCTTTTGGAGCGCCACCCTAGAGGAGTCATTCCTGAATCGAGCACCCGCAGGCGCATCCAACTTCCCACACCACACATTAAAGTCTCCCACAATCAAACAGTTCCCCCCACATTTACCATCCAACCCCTCAAAAAAAAAACCCTTCTCTCCCTCTTTGTATTAGGTGCATACACATTGATCAACTTAAACGTGTCCCCCATGTATTCATACTGTACCCCAATCATCCTCCCTTCACCATCATCCTCAACCTTCCTTGCATTCTTCACATCCCCCGAATTGATAAGTATCGCCACCCCTCTCGCCCGCTCACCCCCATTATTTGCAAACACTTCACCTCTCCACTCCTTTTTCACCTCATCCACACTCGCCCCATCCCAATGTGTTTCCTGCAGACATATGATGCTGGCCTCACACAGACTTAGCGCCCGGCGTCTTCTGCACTTATTTTTTAGACCATTGCCATTAAATGATGATATAGTAGCCATGAGAAGGGATGCTATTAATATGCCAGCTATTAGTGTCATCTTCAGCTTATGTCTTTCCCGGCCCCCCCTCCCTTCAAGCTAGCCCTCCTTCTCTCTGACTCTCTCTCTTTGTCCTCTTTTCGCTTAGCCATCAGCCTGGCACTCTCCGATGTGGCCCTCCTTTCCTCATTCCTGCCTCTCCTCTGGCTGCGACCTCTCGACCTCCCACCATTGGAGCCCCCGAAGACCATTGCGCCCATTGTACCCTCCTCTCCATCAGGCACTTCCTCTTCCATCCCTGAAGCCTCCGAGATGTCCTCCACCACCGGACCCTGTTGCTCCTTTCCCTCGTTGCTGCTCACCTCTGCGCTTCTGCTGCTTCCCTCGGCGCCTCCGCCGCGCCTGGCACTTTTCTTGTTCTTTCCAACGTCAGGTGCTTCCTCTTCAATCCCCGAAGCCCCCGAGATGTCCTCCACCACTGGACCTTCATCCTCACTGCTGATCTCCTCATGGGGTCTTTTCTTTGCTCCCTCCGCTTCGTCGCCTTCCCCCACGTCTACCTCCTCCTCCTCTTCCTCCTCGTCTTCCTCCTCCTCCTCCATCTTCCTCCTCGTTTTCCTCCTCGCCTTCCCCGTCTTCTTTCTCTCTCTCTCTCCTCTCTCTCTCCGCACGCTCAGCTCCATACCTGCACTCCTTGGCATAATGTCCTTGCTCATTGCACCTGAAGCACTTGAAGTCTGGGCATTCCCTGTAGATGTGACCCGGCTTTATGCATAACCTGCACACTGGAACCTGGCCATTGTGCAGGACCCGGAAGTACTCCGCCCCTTTCACCGTGTCAAACTTTGTGGAGTACGGTAGGGAGCGGACCTTATTATTGAACCTTACTCTGAGGAACCGGGTGCCGTCTGCAATGTCCGAGTCTGGCCACACTCTTTTTTTAATGACCGAGATGGGCTTAACTCCCCACTCCTCAAGCCTATTTAATATTATTCTATCAGGCAGATAAACAGGCAGATGCAGGAAAGAGACGGTCGCATCAGTGCTCATAATGTTTTTAGCGTGTACCGCAGCCCCATTTACTCTCAGCCCCTCCATTAGTTTCGTTTTCCCCAGGATGGTCCTCATAGTTACTTCGTATTGTTCTCCTGTCACCCTGCACCCATCCACTGTCCCACACTGTTTCTGAATTCCTTTCAGCAGGTCCATCATAGTCAATACACCTTCCACAACCACTTCCACAGTTAAATCCACACTGTACCTCACTCTCTCCTTCTGCCCCTCTTTTCCTTCCTCTCCCGTTTTCTTGCCTTGTTCTTGCTCTTCGTTGTCCTTCCTTTCGTCCGTCTTTTCACCAGCTCTTCCGCCTTCCATGTTCGGCACCTCTGCACTGTCCACTCCAGACGCAGTTGCCATCAACACTTGCGCCGCACAAGATCACAGCACCGGGGGGAGGGGCCCAAACAGCAAAGCCGTTTGGGGAGATCGTGCCCCGGTCGTACTACACTCAAACAAACCAAATGCACCCAACAATGTCCACGAAGATGTACTGAAAAGACTCACAATCGTAATTTCACTCTCACTCAATTTCCCGTTTGAAGTTGCACTGAACCGTCAGAGATATCTTTTTTTTTTTTTTTTGTCTTTTTTATTAGAAAATTCACAATTTAATATTTACAAAATGTACAAGTGGTTTCAATGTGGCCCTACATTTAAAACAATCAAAAATAATCATCATGCAAAACATGACAAAATAAAAGAAATTAACTGAATGCAATTAGCCAAAAATAGATTGCCAAAAAACAAATAGATCTTACTTGGGTTGTTCAATCATAGGAACTGAAAATACAAAAACAGAAAACGAGAAACAAAACACAGCAAACAGGCAATCATTTATATACAAACCATATTTACGCCTTTCAGGCTATTTACATTTCACACCATACATGTTAGCCAACACTATCATATTTAAACACCAGTTTGTCATTGTCACCAACCTCCACCAGAGTGCACCCATCCACAAAGTTCTCCAGAAAAGCATCCTTTCCAGGTACACGTATGCTATCTGAACGTCCTTGCTTAAAATCCTTTTGAACAGATCCCATACGTCCACCTTTCTGTTCCCAAAATGGGCTAAGTCTCTCCTGAGTTTTACAGCATACCGGGCATGGCTCAGCACATAGTTGCAGAAATTCACATTGGGTCCTTTCACTCCCCCACTCATCCCAAACAGCCACAACTCCTTCCATACCATCGTTTTTAATATTCTATCCCCCCCAACACTTATCAATTAGCCCCTTCAACCGTTCAAAATACACTTTCAGCTCTCCACATTCAAAAAACTCATGCATACACGTTTCGACCATTACCTTACACACATCACACTCTTTCTTCACCGTGACATCAAACCTGCTTATGATCAGATTGTTGTACACCCTGTTGTGACGAAACAGAAAATCAAAGTGCTCACATTCAATGCTATTCCATTTCACCCTTAAATTCCCCCACACCTTCCGCCCATCAAACCTTTCAAAAACATTTTCCCACACCCGCTCAGAAGCAGGTCTTCTTATTTTACCACCCCTCAGCATTTTGTAAATCACCCTAGTGTTTACTTTCTCCATTTTAACACAAGTATCCCCCTCCCCCACATACATTTCTGCCACGCTCTCTCCACTTCTTGTAGTCTCACATTCAACCATTCTCACCCAACCCACAGGCATACCTTTTTTCACCCTCTCCATGATTTCTTCCGCCACTCTCAACTGCATAATTCCCCCCGTACCCCTCACCTCATCCACTATCACCCGTGCCCCCATGAACCCCGGCACATACTCATAAACCAAATCCCTTATGTTTCTAAAACCCGCCCTCCACATTTGGAGATTGAATACAGGACACTTCTTCACCGTGATCATATGGTTTAGAAAGATGGGCTGATTCCACACTTGCTCAACATTCACACACTTATGCTTCACCCCTTTTAGAAACTCACCCCATGCTAATAAAGCCTCCCTGTGGTACCCAGAAACACCATTAAGCATTTCTTTTCTCAAAGCCATAAATAAGGCGCTGTCACCACAGCCTCCACACTTATTAATTGCTTCTTTTAAAAATACTTTCCACGCATAATCTTTTTTATCTTCCTTATCACCAACATATTTTAATATCATTTTGACCCTCAGCGCCTTCTTTTTCCTTTCCAGATTAATGAGCTTCATCCCTCCATCCCTATACTCATTCTCCATCACCTCCCTAGCAATTTTGACTCCCTTCCCTTCCCACAAAAACTCTTTTATTGCCATGTCTATTTCTTTGTGAACCCTTTCAGGCATTTCCATGACATTCAGAACATGGATTATTCTGCTCACTATGAGCCCATTTATCACTACTACCTTCCCCCTTAACTTTAAATGCCTCATCTTCCAAAACTTTAGCGTTTTCTTCATCCTGTTGATGATTCCCTCATATTGCTCATCCCTCCCCTCCACTTCTTTTATACCCAAATTAACACCCAGCACCTTAAAATAATCTTTCCTTTCTTTGAGCCCTATTCCTGTCCTATCTACCTCACCCCTCACCTATATACATGACCTCTGATTTCTCTATATTGATCTTTGCCCCTGATGCTCTACCATACTGCTGCACTACCTCTAACACTTCTCTCACACTATCCCCATCCCTAACCGTGACCGTGGTGTCATCCGCATACTGGTACAGGAGACTAGTCTGTGCCCCCGGTATCTCCACCCCTCTGATGTTTTGGTTCTTAGTTAGCATGGCTGCTAAAGGTTCTGCGGACAAGGCGTACAGCATTGAGGAGAGAGGACATCCCTGCCTGACCGACCTCCCCAACCTAAACACGTTTGTGACAATCCCATTTATTTTAACACAACTCACCGCCCGACTATATAATCTTTTTATCCAACCCACCAACTTCACCCCAAACCCTGCTTTCCCCAACACTCTATATAAATACTCATGATTGACACGATCAAAACGCTTTATTTAAATCAAGGCTCATTACTATGCCACCCTTTCCCCTCCTTCATATGTCTAATAGTATCTCTGATGCTGCTTGTCGTGTCACTTATAACCCTCCCCCGGTACACTATACGCCTGAGTCCCACCCACAACCGTTCCAATTACCCTCTTTATTCTATTTCCTAACACCCTCGCCAATATTTTGTAATCATTATTAAGCATACTTAACGGCCTGTAATTTTCTAACCTGTCCCTATCACCCTTTTTGTAAATTATACTTATAACCCCCGGTTGCCATGCTGGTCGGCAAGTCATCCTCCTCCTCAATGCGTTTGAACACCCTGTGCAATACCGGCACCAACAGTTCCTTAAAAGTGATGTAGAATTCTGCCGTAACCCATCTAACCCCGGACTCTTATTTCTACCCAACCCCTACTATTGCTAAATCAATTTCTCCTGTACCAATCCCTCCCTCACACATCTCTCTATCATTATCATCTAAAGCCTTATCCATAGTGTCTATCGCCGTCTCTACACTCTCTCTATCCGCCTCTTCTGTCTTGAATAATTCCCTGTAAAACTCCTCCACTCTTTCTGCTATCCCGACTAAATCTGTTATTTTCCTACCATCCTTTCCCTCAACCTGTTTTAAATATTTGTTTTCCTGCTTCATTTTTTCCAAACTCAGAAAATACCCAGTACACCTTTCCCCTTCCATTGCATTTTGTGCCCTGCTTCTAACAATCACCCCCCTACATGTGTCCCTCTCTATACCCTCTAGCTCATCTTTGATCCTCGTGTATCTCCCTAAATCTCTCGCTATCTCTTTGTCTATCTTCGCTAGCCTCTTTGGCCAACTCTCCCCTCACCCTTTTCCTCCCTTCTTCTATCAAGCATATTTTTCCCCTTACTGTGTTTTATGCTTATTCTCTTGATCTACTCTTTAAACTCCCCCCACCAATCTAATAGTTATTGTCCCTTGTATCACCCCCCCTCCCTTATACATTCTCTCACCCTTTTTTTATACACCTCATCAATCAGTAGTTTCGCATTCAAGCACCACACCCCCCCGCCTCTCCCATTCACTCTCAGCCCCATCCTGAGACCAAGAACCATATGATCACTCAACGCCGTGGTCCTATATTCAATCTTCCCAATCTTTTCATTCACAGCTTCCGAGCACAGAGCCAAATCAATCCTGCTCTGCAGAAGTTTCTCCTTCACCACTCGTCTCCAAGAAGATTCCCTAACATCCATATTCCTTTCTCTCCACACATCTATCAGCCCATTCTCATCCATAATCTTTTGGAGCGCCACCCTAGAGGAGTCATTCCTGAATCGAGCACCCGCAGGCGCATCCAACTTCCCACACCACACATTAAAGTCTCCCACAATCAAACAGTTCCCCCCACATTTACCATCCAACCCCTCAAAAAAAAACCTTCTCTCCCTCTTTGTATTAGGTGCATACACATTGATCAACTTAAACGTGTCCCCCATGTATTCATACTGTACCCCAATCATCCTCCCTTCACCATCATCCTCAACCTTCCTTGCATTCTTCACATCCCCCGAATTGATAAGTATTGCCACCCCTCTAGCCCGCTCACCCCCATTATTTGCAAACACTTCACCTCTCCACTCCTTTTTCACCTCATCCACACTCTCCCCATCCCAATGTGTTTCCTGCAGACATATGATGCTGGCCTCACACAGACTTAGCGCCCGGCGTCTTCTGCACTTATTTTTTAGACCATTGCCATTAAATGATGATATAGTAGCCATGAGAAGGGATGCTATTAATATGCCAGCTATTAGTGTCATCTTCAGCTTATGTCTTTCCCGGCCCCCCCTCCCTTCAAGTTCACCCTCCTTCTCTCTGACTCTCTCTCTTTGTCCTCTTTTCGCTTAGCCATCAGCCTGGCACTCTCCGATGTGGCCCTCCTTTCCTCATTCCTGCCTCTCCTCTGGCTGCGCCCTCTCGACCTCCCACCATTGGAGCCCCCGAAGACCATTGCGCCCATTGTACCCTCCTCTCCATCAGGCACTTCCTCTTCCATCCCTGAAGCCTCCGAGATGTCCTCCACCACCGGACCCTGTTGCTCCTTTCCCTCGTTGCTGCTCACCTCTGCGCTTCTGCTGCTTCCCTCGGCGCCTCCGCCGCGCCTGGCACTTTTCTTGTTCTTTCCAACGTCAGGTGCTTCCTCTTCAATCCCCGAAGCCCCCGAGATGTCCTCCACCACTGGACCTTCATCCTCACTGCTGATCTCCTCATGGGGTCTTTTCTTTGCTCCCTCCGCTTCGTCGCCTTCCCCCACGTCTACCTCCTCCTCCTCCTCCTCCTCTTCCTCCTCCTCCTTGTCGTCTTCCTCCTCCTCCTCATCTTCCTCCTCGTTTTCCTCCTCGCCTTCCCCGTCTTCTTTCTCTCTCTCTCTCCTCTCTCTCTCCGCACGCTCAGCTCCATACCTGCACTCCTTGGCATAATGTCCTTGCTCATTGCACCTGAAGCACTTGAAGTCTGGGCATTCCCTGTAGATATGACCCGGCTTTATGCATAACCTGCACACTGGAACCTGGCCATTGTGCAGGACCCGGAAGTACTCCGCCCCTTTCACCGTGTCAAACTTTGTGGAGTACGGTAGGGAGCGGACCTTATTATTGAACCTTACTCTGAGGAACCGGGTGCCGTCTGCAATGTCCGAGTCTGGCCACACTCTTTTTTTAATGACCGAGATGGGCTTAACTCCCCACTCCTCAAGCCTATTTAATATTATTCTATCAGGCAGATAAACAGGCAGATGCAGGAAAGAGACGGTCGCATCAGTGCTCATAATGTTTTTAGCGTGTACCGCAGCCCCATTCACTCTCAGCCCCTCCATTAGTTTCGTTTTCCCCAGGATGGTCCTCATAGTTACTTCGTATTGTTCTCCTGTCACCCTGCACCCATCCACTGTCCCACACTGTTTCTGAATTCCTTTCAGCAGGTCCATCATAGTCAATACACCTTCCACAACCACTTCCACAGTTAAATCCACACTGTACCTCACTCTCTCCTTCTGCCCCTCTTTTCCTTCCTCTCCCGTTTTCTTGCCTTGTTCTTGCTCTTCGTTGTCCTTCCTTTCGTCCGTCTTTTCACCAGCTCTTCCGCCTTCCATGTTCGGCACCTCTGCACTGTCCACTCCAGACGCAGTTGCCATCAACACTTGCGCCGCACCAGATCACAGCACCGGGGGGGGGGGGGGGGGAGGGGCCCAAACAGCAAAGCCGTTTGGGGAGACCGTGCCCCGGTCGTACTACACTCAAACAAACCAAATGCACCCAACAATGTCCACGAAGATGTACTGAAAAGACTCACAATCGTAATTTCACTCTCACTCAATTTCCCGTTTGAAGTTGCACTGAACCGTCAGAGATATCGGTGAGCGTGCAGCCAAGAGAAAGGTTTTCTGAAACTGCCCGGAGAAAACTTTTATAACTTACATTTTATCGGGCACCGGTCATTGTGATCACGTCACGTGACAATGACGTCACATTCCCACTACATATATAAGAAGCAGCCTGTCACTTGAAGCTTCACAATCTCCATCCTCTCCAACGGGTCAGTACAACTTTAACAGACAGAGACGGTGTCATCATGCTGGGTTTCCTCTTCCTGTTGGGCCTGGCTCTGGGTGCTGTGTCTTCTTCAGATGATGAAGAAGACACAAATGGAGCTCCATCAAGACACCTGTCCCTCCTACTGGTTCTCCTTCAACCGGCCGCTGCTACAAGTACTTCAACACAGAGACGACCTGGGCTGATGCAGAGCTCTACTGTGTGTCCCCAGGGAAGGCAACCTGCTGTCTAGCCACAGCAGAGAGAAGAGATTTTGTCAAATTCCCTGATCAAAAGCTCCTGACCCTGCTGAGGGAGCAACATGGATCGGACTCTTTGACCTCGCCAAAGAAGGAAGATGGATGTGGTCTGATGGGTGTGCAGCCAAGTATTTCTTTTGGCATACAGGACAACCAAAACAACAAGGGACGAGGTGAAGACTGTGTACTCAACAACTGGAGGGGGAAGTGGAATGATGCGAAGTGTTCAAAAACTTTTCCCTCAGTTTTGTGCATCTCGCACAACTTGTCCTTAGCAGCTGAGATGTTACGTGTTCACCTGCACTGAAAAAAAGGACTTTTTGGCTTGTAAATATTACTTTGATTATATGTTTAAATTCTACAATACATTAGTATTTCAGTAATTTTACTCCAAATGTCTCCTTTTATTTAATGTGTTACTTGTGTTTCTATGTAATTTTGAATCTTCATTTTGATAAGTGAATTTAACAATAGCACCAAGTAAATATTACCTAAATTATTGTATTGACTGTACAACCTGTTAAAGCTATTAAAAATGTCATGGGAAATGCAAGTTAACTGTGGGTGACGTCATAGGAGAGTATTTCCCGCACGTTGCCCCCGCAGACAACACGGCCAGTCTACTCAGAAGGTTGACATTTGAGTGGAACTTGAAGACTGCTTGGTCGACCATTTCATTTGAATATTCATCGATGTGGAGTCATGTGAGTATGTTTATGTGCTTGGTTAACTTGTTATATTCCTATTAGCTTGTCAGCTGAAGTCAGTATTTGGTTATTAAAAATGTAAGGCTAAGTAGCTAACATTAGCTGGTTAACTAGCTCATTATCGTGCTAGCAAACTTAGCCCGGTTTCATGCAAGTTGCACACATCAGATATAATATTTTTTTTTAATGGCTTATTTGAAGCTTCAAAGTTGTCGGCTACGACAACATTCGCCGTTTATAATGGAAACTATGGCGCACTTTTAAAAATTTGAATAGTTTTTTATTTCGGGAGAGGGGGGTGTTCATGGCTCCAGCTCGACAAAAGAAATACTCAACAGTATGTGCGACGCTACGTGATGCGGTCAGTTTCACTGCAGCCTAGAGAAGGACAAAGTGGTCAAGGAATATTA
>NW_022987607.1:1579275-1671775 GCF_902827165.1 Trematomus bernacchii
GAGAATCTACCTACACCTGAAGAATGCTTATTGTACTTTTATCTATGTTGAGAATGAATGACATACAGCACAGGCACAATCAGGCAGCGGGGTGCACTGACGTCAATTAAAGTACTTAATTAAAGGACACCTATCATGCTATATTTAAATGATATATTGTAGGGCCATACCTATATAAGGTATATTTATACGTTTCTGTTTTCAAAATACCAAACAGATCATGCATTTTAGCCATGCCTCATTTCACTCTATTTGCTGTTCTCCAGCCCTGTTTTTGCAGGGGGCTGATTCTGTGAGCTGCAGCTGACCACGCCCCCCTGCAGGAGAGGGGAGCGTGCTCTGATCAAGTCAGAAGAGGGGGAGAAAAAGAGATCTCCGTCCTCCGTGTTTTATTCTTATATTATTATATAGAGTCGTTATTCATTTGTTTTAAAGCTCAATAAATAACAAAGAAGACCTTAGACCGGCACTTTTCAAATTTTGTCCGGAAGATTTCAACTTTAACGGACATCTTGACCGGGGAAAGAAAACCTAACTGAAACTCTGCCGCACGGTCCCCTCGTTCCTTGGAAGAGGCGGAGAGGTGGGTGTTTGTCATCTGCTGGTGGACTAACCGGAGAGAATTACAGTGCTTGCCTCGGGGAGGGAGAACAAAAGCCACAGCGGAGAATAAACAGAAGGTTAACCATGGCAACCATGCGCGGGAAGTCTTCTTCACTGCTTTTGTGGCAGACTACAGCGCCACTTACAGGCCTGGCATATGTACTACAGAGTCTCCAGCGCTTTCAAGCGGCAATGGCCGGCCGTGGCCCAACCCCACATTCCCCTGATAGGTGGAGAGTTGGCCCAATAGCCGTAGCGCCACCGTCCTGACGTCAGGACAGTGTTCAAATCTGGATCAGTTTTTATCAGATCCGTTGCAGCCCCTTTTTTAGAGATTTGGGTATGAGGAAAATAGAGAGGGTTGTGTTTTCTGACACTTGGTGAGTTCCCTGGAACACCGGGGACACATATTCATGTAGAAAAGACGTACAAAAGTGCATTTTGCATGATAGGTCCCCTTTAAGTATTAAATACATTGAGTTTGAGTAAAATACTTGGTTACTGATTAATTTAGGTTATAATATATTAAATAAATTGCAAAGCAAAACATGCTGTCATTTATTTATTTTGTATTTTTTAAAGGTTTTCAACCTGAAAGAATCCTAATGTGTTCTTGAAAAGTTGAAATGAAGAAAAGGAAAAAGGATTCCAGTTGTCCATGCGTCCTCTGTTGCCCCTCAAGCCTCTCAAATGTGGGCAAACACTCAAATAAATGCCAAAAACCCAGAGAACTTGACAATACTTATCAGAATAAAAGTATGTTAAATAACACTGCTACCTAGTTACTAACTCACTCAGTGGAGGCTCGTCCATTGAAGAAAGGGAGGACCATCCTCCCTAAAATTTCAGAAAAAAATAAACTTTGAAGAGAACAATAAATACACCTCAATTTAAAAGATAAGTGTTAAAATACAGATAATAGCCCTGACTTTTAACATGGGACTGAAATGGGGCTAGAGACGACGAGCCTCCCTTTGGGCGGGTCTATCCAGAGGCTCTGGATTGGGCGCCTATATCATCAGTGAACCAATCAGCGGATCTGACTGCGCATCAGAGTGTTGATGGGGAGGGTTATCAGCGATATCAGAGTTTTTTCTGAACCGGGGAACAGGGGCGCTGCGCCCTCTTACCAAAATCAATTCCTTGAATTAGGCTTTGATTATGTTCTGGCCCGCCATCTTGTGGCTCAGCAAAAAATTGGCCCACGGCCAAACTTACTTGCCTACCCCTGCTGTACATTATGCCCACACATCAAAACACATCTCTGCTCACTGTTATTAGAGCATTCATATTGTATTATCTTCCTGATTGTATTGTATATAGTTTATATTTGTGTTCATGTGCCATGTTTAGAGCTTTAGTAAAGTGCAAGTGCGTTTTCAGAAGGAAACACTTGTGTGCTTTGGAGCTACATGCTGTAATGTAAAAGTACCTGTTGTGCCTTGTGGCCACTGGAGGGCAGCAGAGGAGCAAGTCAGTGCGACATCAGTTGTAAATGAGAAGAAACACGAAGCAACAAGTCTCCCTGAAATGAATACATTATGTTTTATACGATATATCCACACAAGCTTATGGTCTGTTTTGCCTAATGTTCATCTTCATTTTGCACAAGCTGGGAATTATTTGTGGTAATGTGGTGGCTCGATGAAATGTTTACAAAG
The DNA here is from genome assembly GCF_902827165.1 of Trematomus bernacchii. Lineage (NCBI taxonomy): Eukaryota > Metazoa > Chordata > Actinopteri > Perciformes > Nototheniidae > Trematomus > Trematomus bernacchii. The sequence goes on from NW_022987607.1 coordinate 1,581,540, forward strand.
CTTTAGTGTGATGGGCAGCTTGGTCTTCACTTGCTAGAAAGCGTTTTAAAAACAGACCATTATCCCTCCTGACCAACATCTTCTGGAGATTGTAAAGAACATTTGTTTTGGTCTGGCAATGTTTAGCACTGCCAATATTTGATTTAATATAATTTACTCCTTGTCAAAAATGTATAGAAGGTTTAGTGCGACATCTCCAGGTGAGCAGGTAGTCTGTTTCTGCTTATGTTAAGGTGTGGTTGTGTTTAGTGTTGCCAAGTTCAGTTGACCAATCATATATTAGGCCAACAGTGAAAACACCCTCTCTGATGCATATGTGGTAACTGTGGCTGGGGTCCCCTTTAAATAGCTGACAACACCAACTCCTGTTGAGGGGATGGAGGAACCTGTGGACCCTCAATCTAAATTCTAAATTGCTTTGCCGATGTTGGGGCTTCCCTTCACAAGGACAATAACAGAGGCATTCATGACCAAATAGAATGCAGCTTTATTTCACAAATATACATGTTAACATGTCAATGTTCAGCAGGTGTCAACGGGTAACAGGGTGAACATACTTTACACTATGACATGGTGGGTTTCCCCTCCTCAGATGGGCAGGTCTGGTCCACTAGGTCACAATGCCTGCTAACTGAGGGACACAAAGAGAACAAAAGCACGCACTACTCAAAGCACAACTTCTTTGAAAATGATTACAGTGAGAGTTAGTTTACTCACCCTTTTAAAGTGTCACCCGGTGCAGTCCCTACACTGAAAGCAGACAAGGTTCCCCCAGAGGGAGAGGAGCCTGTAACACAAGCACTTAGTCAATTATATTGCCCACAATCTGCACACTAGAGAACTATTGACAGAAAATAAAAATAAAAAAGCACTAGAGGACAGTAGACTTTTAAAAAACAAACGCAACATAATAGTTGCCAGCTCAAACACCAATTAAATATAGCATTAAAGAAGGTTAAAAACCAGGCTTACTTTGACAGAGTAATAGATCCTCCTGGCTCCATCCAGGAGGGGAAACGCTCATACTCAGCTCTATGGATTAAACACAAAAACAGATGTTATAAAGAATAATAAGAGCTAGAAGAAAGTGAGCAAACGTCCATAGCCAGTTTCCCGGGTTGCTCGGCTGGTTATGAGCACTTCTACACTCTGCAAAACACCTACAAGTTGCTTCAAAACTATTACAACTTGGAGTAAAACACCATATTAAACGGTGCGTACGCTCAAAAGATGACGGACGCCAGTTTCTACGCACTGTTTGCGATTTAAAAAAAACTAACTTCAGGGGGAAATGTGCGGTCCTCCACGCACACTCTGACCCATCCGTACGCGGTACGCACAACAACGGGAGAGACGAGAAACTGCGACACCGTTGGGCGAAGGAAGAATGGAGAGAAATATGTGGAAATAATACCATCAATAGAATGTTACCTCTCATTTATCATATATGAAGAATTACTTTGCAAAACTTGATTAAAGCCAATCTTAAAATGATGAAACAACCGCCTGTTTGAGACTCCTCAGTGCACACACACATTGGAGAAATACATAAATACGGAAATGTTATTGATCACCTCTCGATGTTCTCTTGTTAACAAATGTATTCCGTTAAATGATGCGGTAAGCAGAAGGACAGAATTACTTTAAACTGACGCCGTGTAGCTTTTCTATAGGTTAGATAGATACGAGCATGGTTTTATATACCATCATGTTTAAATCATGTTTTATGCCGTTCTTCAATACTTGATAAGTCGCTCGTAAAACACAGGAGGTACGGAAACTAAGAACACCGATGTGGTAAATTGTGCAGCTAATTTAACACAACACGTGTGTTTTATTTCATGTTAACTGGTGGATATAGAGTTGCTGCGAGGAGGGGGGGTTGAGACGCACAGGCTGCAGTGGAGACGCTGCGCACAGCTGATCGACAGCTGGAACACAAACCACCAAATACAAATTAATAATTCAGATCCAGTCGTCATGACTCCACTCCGGAGGGATTCCCCGATACTTTCTTACAGTTTCTCATCATGGGGGGGGGGTGTCTCCTGTCAACGGCACAAACACACTGACACACTGCCTGAGGAAGGTTATGTGTATTTTGTTTGTCATTAACTTTTTTCGGACCACTTATTTAGGTGACGATCCGACCTCCATGCTGCTACTCTGGTTCAAACTGCATCCACCAAACAATGTGATTTGTCTCCACCTCCCCAAAAGAACCAAAATCTGACTCGGTGTGAAATGTCTTTTTTAGCTGTTCTGTCGTCATTTCCTGCGATCTTCTTCATGATGAATATTAATACGGGGCGCTTTTTTGACTATTTATAGGCAAAGATGGGCGTTACGTGAAGCCCGCAAAAGCTGCGCCGCATTTCGAGTTGATTGTGATTTATAAAAAAAGGGAAACCGGCAAGTCGCCGGTACGCTGTGTTTTATGAATCGGAAAATGTCTGTGCGTATTTATTTGCTTTGTCCTACGTAAGCCACCTTCCCACGTGAATCCTACGCAAAGCTTTATAAATGAGGCCCCAGGTCTCGTGCTTTGAATGTCTGAAGAGTTTCCCTCCATGATGGGAAAACGTATCTTGCCCTCGCCCTATCCAAACTGACCTGAGACCCTTCCATAGGTTCATTGAAAAGACCATAAAACCACCTTAAACCCGCGAGTCCTACCTTGAGGGAGATAACGGTGAGCGTGCCGTGCAGCCGAGAGAAAGGTTTTCTGAAACTGCCCGGAAAAACTTTTATAACTTACATTTTATCGGGCACCGGTCATGTGATCACGTCACGTGACAATGACGTCACATTCCCACACATATATAAGAAGCAGCCTGTCACTTGAAGCTTCACAATCTCCATCCTCTCCAACGGGTCAGTACAACTTTAACAGACAGAGACGGTGTCATCATGCTGGGTTTCCTCTTCCTGTTGGGCCTGGCTCTGGGTGCTGTGTCTTCTTCAGATGATGAAGAAGACACAATGGAGCTCCAGCAAGACACCTGTCCCTCCTACTGGTTCTCCTTCAACGGCCGCTGCTACAAGTACTTCAACACAGAGACGACCTGGGCTGATGCAGAGCTCTACTGTGTGTCCCAGGGAGGCAACCTGGTGTCTATCCACAGCAGAGAGGAAGAGGATTTTGTCAAATTCCTGATCAAAAGCTCTGACTCTAATGAGGGAGCAACATGGATCGGACTCCATGACATCGCCAAAGAAGGAAGATGGATGTGGTCTGATGGGTGTGCAGCCAAGTATTTCTTTTGGAATGCAGGACAACCAAACAACAAGGGACGAGGTGAAGACTGTGTACTCAACAACTGGAGGGGGAAGTGGAATGATGCGAAGTGTTCAAAAACTTTTCCCTCAGTTTGTGCATCTCGCACAACTTGTCCTTAGCAGCTGAGATGTTGCGTGTTCACCTGTTTTGTTATCATGATAACAATAAAGACACAGATGTAAACTTATATGTGTGTGAACAGAAGTCCTTTTGTCTAACCTTTATTTTCATGAATGTTACATATTCACACTGGTCGCTCCAGGGGTTAATCAAAGGAATGATTTCTACACCTTTTTTAAATATCATCAATTCAGTCCTGCCTTCCTTGCTTGCTTGTTCAACTTTCGGCCAGACAGCCCTTCGTGCCTCCCTGTCTTCTTTGCTGAGGTCTTCTGCAAAGCGTATTTTGAGATGAGCCAGGGGCGGATCTAGAACAATATTCATGGGGTGGCAGGAGATTGAGGGGTGGCATCCCCTGGCAGAAGTATATGCTGATTTAATCGCAGTCATATCAATCAATGTTAACTTGGAAATCAACAATATTGATATTTGACCTCAATAACAGGTGACATTATTGTGGCACATCAGTAAAGCCTTACATATAAATATAAAAGGTGGCAGACATCATTTAATGAATTTTAACTGAATGAGTTTGTTTCACTCTTAGACCAGCAGGGGTACCAAATCTATGAAGACTGCTGCAATAAGTACATTAACTCATCGATTGTCTGAATGAATATGATAACAATCTTATTCCTATCAGCTGTCAATCACTGTTATGATTCACAAATTCATTAATTATTGAATAAACTATATTTTTTGGAGGAGTTAATGATGAATGTTCCTCAAGATGCTTGCTCACCCTCCTTCAAATTGGAAAGACAAGTAATTACGATCTATCAAGATTCAAAAGAACAGTTCAGCGCCCCACGACTTTACTGCAAACAGTTACAACCTTGACTTTACATCAGAAAGAACAAACATTAAAGAAGTGACTAACTGCATCAGTTAGGGTTAAACGTGTATTCAGCTCAAACACATCGCTGCAGTTATTATCCAGTGGAAAGCCCTTACCTGCTGGCAGTTAAATCAAAGTGGTTACTTTTTTTTGGCAGGGCAGTGTAGTTTTACACACCGTCTTATTTGACTTTCTCAGGACTTGAAACAGTTTTTTGGGGGCAGACCCCCACAAAGAAAAAAATATATACACACATACAAGGTCATCTTAACAGTTTTGTATGCTCATCCGTGAGCAGAGCATCAAGTTGACATAGGCCTAAACAAATGATTGTAGGCCTAGTGCATTCACCACGAATCATTTTTTGTGCCCACAACTTCAAACCTCTCCCTCAAGTAAGGCCATGGATGCGGGATGTCTTGCTGGAGGTCTGATGACTCGCCTCCTCGATGTTATCTTCATTTTCAGTCCTGTCGCTGACTGTACTAGCGTTACTCTTGGACATTATGCCGTTAACAATAACGTCTTGAAGTATGTTTTCCTGATCATACTTGAATACTTTTAATCAAGTACAATTTTCAATGCGGTACATTTTCTTACAATGTAGTATTCGTACTTCTACTTAAGTAAAGGATATGAATACTTCTTCCCCCACTCACTGATTGACTCACTTAATATTGAGCTCATAAAGCTCTTGCTGTAAGGATCCAAGAATTTATATACAATAATGTCATTGTTAGCTAATGAATGTTTCCATGCTGAACAACGGCAACATGACAACGTTTTCATTGGTCCCTCTTCTTTAGAGAAGACCAGGAAATGATGGATACACGGATCGTGTTCAAATCAATAGGCACGCAATGACTCTAAATAATAATGATCACGCCACCAAACACACATTCAACTAAAGGAACCAGCCTGTTTGGGAAATGTGAGAAGTAGAAAGTACAGGTATTTGGGTTCAACATGTAAGAAGTAGAAAGTACAGGTATTTGTGTTCAACATGTAAGAAGTAGAAAGTACAGGTATTTGGGTTCAACATGTAAGAAGTAGAAAGTACAGGTATTTGTGTTCAACATGTAAGAAGTAGAAAGTACAGGTATTTGAGTTCAAAATGTAAGAAGTAGAAAGTACAGGTATTTGTGTTCAACATGTAAGAAGTAGAAAGTACAGGTATTTGAGTTCAAAATGTAAGAAGTAGAAAGTACAGGTATTTGGGTTCAACATGTAAGAAGTAGAAAGTACAGGTATTTGTGTTCAACATGTAAGAAGTAGAAAGTACAGGTATTTGTGTTCAAAATGTGAGAAGTAGAAAGTACAGGTATTTGGGTTCAAAATGTAAGAAGTAGAAAGTACAGGTATTTGTGTTCAAAATGTAAGAAGTAGAAAGTACAGGTATTTGTGTTCAACATGTAAGAAGTAGAAAGTACAGGTATTTGTGTTCAACATGTAAGAAGTAGAAAGTACAGGTATTTGTGTTCAACATGTAAGAAGTAGAAAGTACAGGTATTTGTGTTCAACATGTAAGAAGTAGAAAGTACAGGTATTTGTGTTCAAAATGTAAGAAGTAGAAAGTACAGGTATTTGTGTTCAAAATGTGAGAAGTAGAAAGTACAGGTATTTGGGTTCAAAATGTAAGAAGTAGAAAGTACAGGTATTTGTGTTCAAAATGTAAGAAGTAGAAAGTACAGGTATTTGTGTTCAACATGTAAGAAGTAGAAAGTACAGGTATTTGTGTTCAACATGTAAGAAGTAGAAAGTACAGGTATTTGTGTTCAACATGTAAGAAGTAGAAAGTACAGGTATTTGTGTTCAAAATGTAAGAAGTAGAAAGTACAGGTATTTGTGTTCAAAATGTGAGAAGTAGAAAGTAGGTATTTGTGTTCAAAATGTAAGAAGTAGAAAGTACAGGTATTTGTGTTCAAAATGTGAGAAGTAGAAAGTAGGTATTTGGGTTCAAAGTGTAAGAAGTAGAAAGTACAGGTATTTGTGTTCAAAATGTAAGAAGTAGAAAGTACAGGTATTTGGGTTCAAAGTGTAAGAAGTAGAAAGTACAGGTATTTGGGTTCAAAGTGTAAGAAGTAGAAAGTACAGGTATTTGTGTTCAAAATGAAATTTGGCCTCTGCATTTAACTCATCCTAGTACTAGGTGTAGCGGCAATAACTCCCTATGAGTTAGCTGCTGAGAGGCTAAAAAGTGCTCTTTGCTGTGACGCGTTCGTGTAAGAGTCCGTAGTCATTTGTAGTCCATGGTGTTTAATAAAACGAAAACAAACAATATACAACTCCAGACCTGACGGTCAACAGAAAGTATCAGAGCGCCATTCACCCTCTTCCTACATCATATACTCCAAACTAGTATCCAACAGGTGACTAAATACCAATAAACCACACCCACGTGACCATTGCCGGAAGTGATAAACAATAATAATTAAACGTGATGCAAACAGAAATGAAGATAATAATAGAAGTAATAAGTAATGGCAAAACAAGCATTATGGCTCCTACATTCCGGCCCCTAATTATTATATAACAATTTATAATAATTATTCAAAACAAATTACAATAAAACACTGTATATTCTAATGATATGCAGATCATCATTTTTTAAATCCAGTATTCATATATCAGTACACAAGCAATCAAGTCTGCCGTGTGTAGTATTGTGTGTGCAGGGGGCAAAAATAGTCACTGTATGCAGGGGGCAAGGAGCAAGGTAAAAAATTGAAAATTATTTAGAGATGGCAAAAGTTTCTCTGCCTCATGAAAAGGGCGGACTTGGCTGAGGGGTCTGTTCAGAAAGCCAATCTTTGTCTTGATCTGAATCACAAGTAGAAGTCCTTTTTTTCCTTGTCCTTTTCCAATCTAATGTGATTGGCCCTTCCAATAGTTTGGCAGATTTTAAGACTGGATCCCGGAACCGTTGATTTTCCATGGAAAGTCTCTGGATGTCTCTGCCACCTTCAGGATAGTGCATCTTAAATTGATGTTTCCACAGCATATCCACTTTCACTACAGATGTCCTGCAAGCACCCATCGCTGACTCAGAGTTTTCAGTCCTCTTCACCGGCCCCAGTAAGGCCACTTGTATGCAAAAAGGCCATGGCTGGTTCTTTTCTGTCGATCTTGTTTCCTTTGTTTCTATGTCGTATTTAATATTTCCAGCTTTCATGGTTGCAAATGTGCTTTCTGTCGGATGAGGTTGTGACTCGAGTTGTATGGTAGATGTGATGATTTCAGTGTCAGCTCTGTCTTTGGTTGTTATTGTTGATGTTTTTAGATTAGTTATACTGTGCTCTGGAATGATTGGTGCAGATGTATATATAACTTGTGGCTGGGGTACAAAAGGATCTGTGTTGATATGAAGTGTTTTCTTTTCCTTAAGTCCGTTTCCAAAATATGACTGCCATCAGATCCTGTAGTAGAGCTCGGAACACTGGATTTCTTTGAAGCAGCAAGAACCTTCATTTTGGCCATGGTGGCGGCGATGTAGAAAGTACAGGTATTTGTGTTCAAAGTGTAAGAAGTAGAAAGTACAGGTATTTGAGTTCAACATGTAAGAAGTAGAAAGTTCAGGTATTTGTGTTCAACATGTAAGAAGTAGAAAGTACAGGTATTTGTGTTCAACATGTAAGAAGTAGAAAGTACAGGTATTTGTGTTCAACATGTAAGAAGTAGAAAGTACAGGTATTTGTGTTCAACATGTAAGAAGTAGAAAGTACAGGTATTTGTGTTCAAAGTGTAAGAAGTAGAAAGTACAGGTATTTGAGTTCAACATGTAAGAAGTAGAAAGTACAGGTATTTGTGTTCAAAGTGTAAGAAGTAGAAAGTACAGGTATTTGTGTTCAACATGTAAGAAGTAGAAAGTTCAGGTATTGTCAGGGGGTTGTCCGGTGCCTTGCTCAAGGGCACCACGGCAGGGCAGGAGGTGAACTGGGACCTCTCCAAGTAGCAGTCAACACTCCATATTTTACGTCTGTTCGGGGACTTGAACCGGCGACCCTACGGCTCACAGTCCAAGCAACAACAACAACAAAACAACAAAAACAATGTACTTGTATTTGCTGTCGCCAACAGTGTAGATGGGTTACTTACTGCCTTAATATAGTGCATGCACCTGCTAAGGGAGAACAAGATTCACACTCACACTGATCGCCATGCAATCAGGAGCAATTTAGGGTTCATTCTCTTTGTCTCTTAGAGTTCAGGAGAGCCAACAATGATGGAATGAAGACTGTCCACACCAACCACGGTTTTGATCACACATGGAATGATTTCCATTATTATTCTTATCACTCAGTTTGTGCATCTGGCATAGCTTGTGTTTAGCAACTGAGATATGACATCTTATTGAACCAGGTCACTGTTCACCTGTAACTCTGTTAACGTGCCTTTGGCCACAAGACACAGATGTACACTTACTGTGTATGAAAGTCCTGTTTGTGATATATGCAACATAATGGTTCACTTTGTTAACAAGGAAACAATGCATTATTCATACACTTTGACAGTACATCTACTCTTTGAAGCCAGTCTCCTTAACTGTTGCTGAACAGCAGACAGTGCAGCCTCTAAGTTAGAGAAAAGTGCTGAATGTTTCAAATGTAGCTTAGTAGTCATTTAGCATCAGGGTACAAGGCTTTGCTGGTGTAACATTAAGAAAGTCAAAAGAGTCAGTCTGGATTGCAGAATTCTTTAACATGAGGCACATCATTTCTCTTTATCCCTTTAACTGCCAGCGCCACCATTTGGTAGAGCACATTTTGTGTCTTGATATCTTGTTGAAAGAAAAAAAAAAGTGTAAGGGTAACTCCATCTGATTCAGACAGCTCTACCCTTTGGTTGACATGTTATGCACAAAGCAACCTCTAGATCAGTGGTTCTCAACTGGTCAGGCCTCGGGACCCACTTTTTACTTGGTCAATACATCGCGACCCAACATTTGAAGCACTCAAATCTATTCAACAAAAAATCGTGCTGTAATATATATATATACGCTTTTGAGCATACAATATTAATAAAAGTGAAGTACAGTGCATATATCCCTTCACAGAACTAAAGTATGCTTTTAAAAAAGGTTTAATGAGATGATGGAATCAAAGCTGAACTATATACAAAGGCACACATGCTGAAACCCAACCCCAGCAGGGGGGTCTGGGGGGATTGTCCCCCAGGAGATTTTTAGAAATACTAACATAAACTACGCATTCTGGTACACTCTGAGAAGAAAATCGGGCCTTCAAAATAAAAGTTTGACTTTTCCCCCCCCAAAAAAAAAAAAAAAAAATCTAATTTTTTTTTCCAACTTTTTTTTCTTCACTCACACATCCGCGACCCACTCGAAACGGGTCCGCGACCCACTTTTGGGTCGCGACCCACCAGTTGAGAACCACTGCTCTAGATGTCACTGTGGTTCGAACAGAATGCCCTTCAGCTAGCTTCCACTGAGGAAGTTGGCATGCTAAAAAATCACTGCTGAAGAAATCACTCTTTTTGGTCAACTTTTGTAAGGTAACAATATCCTTGTTGACACATTTTAGTGTCAGAGCACTTACTGAACATATTTAGATAACTTGATGCACAAAAAAAGTTTTAACAAGGGTGTAATTATCTTTTTGAAAATATGCTCAACCAACCGGTCGAATTGGCCTTTTATGGTAAACTAGCAATATGACTTTTTCAGAGTTTCAGAGATGTTTTCCTATAAAATATGGTAAATAAATAGCTAGATTCATGGTAATATTACTAAATCTAGTGAGTCTCAGAGTGAAAGAGTGATAATAATTTATATAGCACCTTTCATGCATGGCATTCAGCCCAAAGTTGCACACAGATGAGCAAGTTAGGCCAACACAGGATGTAGACATTTGCTGTTAGGCCAGTGGTTTCTTGTTAGGCCAATTCAGCATATACAGTACGATGAGCAAGTCTTTTTTTCATTATGAAAAAGACTTAACATTACTTTTTTCCAAAACATTTGTTTTACAATTATAATTTATTATCTTTTATGAATATATCTGGTTGTATATATTGCTCATTTTCCATAAAAGAAACAAATGTATTTCAGTTTGTGTTTTATTTGAGTTTGATGCATACAAATACTGTATATGATTGTTGAAAATGCACTTTTACTAGGCCAGCTCGACCAGTTGGTACAGGCTCATAAAAACAAAACTGTGTGGTCAGTCAAAAAAAATAATAATTGTTTGTGGTTAGTTGTGGCCCATTTGATAAAAAAATGCAAACAAATAATTTTCCCATAGCTTTTTTCTTGGTCTGGCAGTTAAAGGGTTAATCTGAGAAAGTCTCATTTGAAAGATGCTTTTTGTTAAACCTATTCAGCAATTGTTGGTCAGCAAGATCTCCTAAATCAGAGCTGTGGTCTGTTCCTATTCAGTGTCATAGAAAGGCCTTGTGGCAGTCATTTGACTATTACCCTGTACATCATGGGTCGGCAACAGGCGGCCCGCGGGCCATTGTTGGCCCGCCAGCAATAATATTTGGCCCGTAATTTTGAGAATAAAAAATAAAAAAATATTTTGAGATTTTTTTTTTTTTTACAACATCGGACCGACAGTCGCACATATAGGCTATAATGTCCGAATAGAGAATCTACCTACACCTGAAGAATGCTTATTGTACTTTTATCTATGTTGAGAATGAATGACATACAGCACAGGCACAATCAGGCAGCGGGGTGCACTGACGTCAATTAAAGTACTTAATTAAAGGACACCTATCATGCTATATTTAAATGATATATTGTAGGGCCATACCTATATAAGGTATATTTATACGTTTCTGTTTTCAAAATAACAAACAGATCATGCATTTTAGCCATGCCTCATTTCACTCTATTTGCTGTTCTCCAGCCCTGTTTTTGCAGGGGGCTGATTTTGTGAGCTGCAGCTGACCACGCCCCCCTGCAGGAGAGGGGAGCGTGCTCTGATCAAGTCAGAAGAGGGGGAGAAAAAGAGATCTCCGTCCTCCGTGTTTTATTCTTATATTATTATATAGAGTCGTTATTCATTTGTTTTAAAGCTCAATAAATAACAAAGAAGACCTTAGACCGGCACTTTTCAAATTTTGTCCGGAAGATTTCAACTTTAACGGACATCTTGACCGGGGAAAGAAAACCTAACTGAAACTCTGCCGCACGGTCCCCTCGTTCCTTGGAAGAGGCGGAGAGGTGGGTGTTTGTCATCTGCTGGTGGACTAACCGGAGAGAATTACAGTGCTTGCCTCGGGGAGGGAGAACAAAAGCCACAGCGGAGAATAAACAGAAGGGTAACCATGGCAACCATGCGCGGGAAGTCTTCTTCACTGCTTTTGTGGCAGACTACAGCGCCACTTACAGGCCTGGCATATGTACTACAGAGTCTCCAGCGCTTTCAAGCGGCAATGGCCGGCCGTGGCCCAACCCCACATTCCCCTGATAGGTGGAGAGTTGGCCCAATAGCCGTAGCGCCACCGTCCTGACGTCAGGACAGTGTTCAAATCTGGATCAGTTTTTATCAGATCCGTTGCAGCCCCTTTTTTAGAGATTTGGGTATGGAGGAAAATAGAGAGGGTTGTGTTTTCTGACACTTGGTGAGTTCCCTGGAACACCGGGGACACATATTCATGTATAAAAGACGTACAAAAGTGCATTTTGCATGATAGGTCCCCTTTAAGTATTAAATACATTGAGTTTGAGTAAAATACTTGGTTACTGATTAATTTAGGTTATAATTATTAAATAAATTGCAAAGCAAAACATGCTGTCATTTATTTATTTTGTATTTTTTAAAGGTTTTCAACCTGAAAGAATCCTAATGTGTTCTTGAAAAGTTGAAATAAAGAAAAGGAAAAAGGATTCCAGTTGTCCATGCGTCCTCTGTTGCCCCTCAAGCCTCTCAAATGTGGGCAAACACTCAAATAAATGCCAAAAACCCAGAGAACTTGACAATACTTATCAGAATAAAAGTATGTTAAATAACACTGCTACCTAGTTATAACTCACTCAGTGGAGGCTCGTCCATTGAGGAAAGGGAGGACCATCCTCCCTAAAATTTCAGAAAAAAATAAACTTTGAAGAGAACAATAAATACACCTCAATTTAAAAGATAAGTCTGTTAAAATACAGATAATAGCCCTGACTTTTAACATGGGACTGAAATGGGGCTAGAGACGACGAGCCTCCCTTTGGGCGGGTCTATCCAGAGGCTCTGGATTGGGCGCCTATATCATCAGTGAACCAATCAGCGGATCTGACTGCGCATCAGAGTGTTGATGGGGAGGGTTATCAGCGATATCAGAGTTTTTTCTGAACCGGGGAACAGGGGCGCTGCGCCCTCTTACCAAAATCAATTCCTTGAATTAGGCTTTGATTATGTTCTGGCCCGCCATCTTGTGGCTCAGCAAAAAATTGGCCCACGGCCAAACTTACTTGCCTACCCCTGCTGTACATTATGCCCACACATCAAAACACATCTCTGCTCACTGTTATTAGAGCATTCGTATTGTATTATCTTCCTGATTGTATTGTATATAGTTTATATTTGTGTTCATGTGCCATGTTTAGAGCTTTAGTAAAGTGCAAGTGCGTTTTCAGAAGGAAACACTTGTGTGCTTTGGAGCTACATGCTGTAATGTAAAAGTACCTGTTGTGCCTTGTGGCCACTGGAGGGCAGCAGAGGAGCAAGTCAGTGCGACATCAGTTGTAAATGAAAAGAAACACAAAGCAACAAGTCTCCCTGAAATGAATACATTATGTTTTATACGATATATCCACACAAGCTTATGGTCTGTTTTGCCTAATGTTCATCTTCATTTTGCACAAGCTGGGAATTATTTGTGGTAATGTGGTGGCTCGATGAAATGTTTACAAAGCTTTAGTGTGATGGGCAGCTTGGTCTTCACGTGCTAGAAAGCGTTTTAAAAACAGACCATTATCCCTCCTGATCAACATCTTCTGGAAATTGTAAAGAACATTTGTTTTGGTCTGGCAATGTTTAGCACTGCCAATATTTGATTTAATATCATTTACTCCTTGTCAACAATGTATAGAAGGTTTAGTGCGACATCTCCAGGTGACCAGGTAGTCTGTTTCTGCTTATGTTAAGGTGTGGTTGTGTTTAGTGTTGCCAAGTTCAGTTGACCAATCATATATTAGGCCAACAGTGAAAACACCCTCTCTGATGCATATGTGGTAACTGTGGCTGGGGTCCCCTTTAAATAGCTGACAACACCAACTCCTGTTGAGGGGATGGAGGAACCTGTGGACCCTCAATCTAAATTCGAAGTTGCTTTGCCGATGTTGGGGCTTCCCTTCACGAGGACAATAACAGAGGCATTCATGACCAAATAGAATGCAGCTTTATTTCACAAATATACATGTTAACATGTCAATGTTCAACAGGTGTCAACGGGTAACAGGGTGAACATACTTTACACTGACATGGTGGGTTTCCCCTCCTCAGATGGGCAGGTCTGGTCCACTAGGTCACAATGCCTGCTAACTGTGAAGGACACAAAGAGAACAAAAGCACGCACTACTCAAAGCACAACTTCTACAAAATGATTACAGTGAGAGTTAGTTTACTCACCCTTTTAAAGTGTCACCCGGTGCAGTCCCTACACTGAAAGCAGACAAGGTTCCCCCAGAGGGAGAGGAGCCTGTAACACAAGCACTTAGCCAATTATATTGTCCACAATCTGCACACTAGAGAACTATTGACAGAAAATAAAAATAAAAAAGCACTAGAGGACAGTAGACTTTTAAAAAACAAACGCAACATAATAGTTGCCAGCTCAAACACCAATTCAATATAGCATTAAAGAAGGTTAAAAACCAGGCTTACTTTGACAGAGTAATAGATCCTCCTGGCTCCATCCAGGAGGGGGAACGCTCATACTCAGCTCTATGGATTAAACACAAAAACAGATGTTATAAAGAATAATAAGAGCTAGAAGAAAGTGAGCAAACGTCCATAGCCAGTTTCCCGGGTTGCTCGGCTGGTTATGAGCACTTCTACACTCTGCAAAACACCTACAAGTTGCTTCAAAACTATTACAACTTGGAGTAAAACACCATATTAAACGGTGCGTACGCTCAAAAGATGGCGTACGCCAGTTTCTACGCAGTTTGCGATTTAAAAAAAACTAACTTCAGGGGGAAATGTGCGGTCCTCCACGCACACTCCGACCCATCCGTACGCGGTACGCACAACAACGGGAGAGACGAGAAACTGCGACACCGTTGGGCGAAGGAAGAATGGAGAGAAATATGTGGAAATAATACCATCAATAGAATGTTACCTCTCATTTATCATATATGAAGAATTACTTTGCAAAACTTGATTAAAGCCAATCTTAAAATGATGAAACAACCGCCTGTTTGAGACTCCTCAGTGCACACACACATTGGAGAAATACATAAATACGGAAATGTTATTGATCACCTCTCGATGTTCTCTTGTTAACAAATGTATTCCGTTAAATGATGCGGTAAGCAGGACAGAATTACTTTAAACTGACGCCGTGTAGCTTTTCTATAGGTTAGATAGATACGAGCATGGTTTTATATACCATCATGTTTAAATCATGTTTTATGCCGTTCTTCAATACTTGATAAGACGCTCGTAAAACACAGGAGGTACGGAAACTAAGAACACCGATGTGGTAAATTGTGCAGCTAATTTAACACAACACGTGTGTTTATTTCATGTTAACTGGTGGATATAGAGTTGCTGCGAGGAGGGGGGGTTGAGACGCACAGGCTGCAGTGGAGACGCTGCGCACAGCTGATCGACAGCTGGAACACAAACCACCAAATACAAATTAATAATTCAGATCCAGTCGTCATGACTCCACTCCGGAGGGATTCCCCGATACTTTCTTACAGTTTCTCATCATGGGGGGGGGGGGGTGTCTCCTGTCAACGGCACAAACACACTGAGACACTGCCTGAGGAAGGTTATGTGTATTTTGTTTGTCATTAACTTTTTTCGGACCACTTATTTAGGTGACGATCCGACCTCCATGCTGCTACTCTGGTTCAAACTGCATCCACCAAACAATGTGATTTGTCTCCACCTCCCCAAAAGAACCAAAATCTGACTCGGTGTGAAATGTCTTTTTTAGCTGTTCTGTCGTCATTTCCTGCGATCTTCTTCATGATGAATATTAATACGGGGCGCTTTTTTGACTATTTATAGGCAAAGATGGGCGATACGTGAAGCCCGCAAAAGCTGCGCCGCATTTCGAGTTGATTGTGATTTATAAAATAAAGAAAACCGGCAAGTCGCCGGTACGCTGTGTTTTATGAATCGGAAAATGTCTGTGCGTATTTATTTGCTTTGTCCTACGTAAGCCACCTTCCCACGTGAATCCTACGCAAAGCTTTATAAATGAGGCCCCAGGTCTCTGCTTTGAATGTCTGAAGAGTTTCCCTCCATGATGGGAAAACGTATCTTGCCCTCGCCCTATCCAAACTGACCTGAGACCCTTCCATAGGTTCATTGAAAAGACCATAAAACCACCTTAAACCCGCGAGTCCTACCTTGAGGGAGATAACGGTGAGCGTGCCGTTTTTTTTGTCTTTTTATTAGAAAATTCACAATTTAATATTTACAAAATGTACAAGTGGTTTCATGTGGCCCTACATTTAAAACAATCAAAAATAATCATCATGCAAAACATGACAAAATAAAAGAAATAACTGAATGCAATTAGCCAAAAATAGATTGCCAAAAAACAAATAGATCTTACTTGGGTTGTTCAATCATAGGAACTGAAAATACAAAAACAGAAAACGAGAAACAAAACACAGCAAACAGGCAATCATTTATATACAAACCATACTTTACGTTTCACACCACATGTTAGCCAACACTATCATATTTAAACACCAGTTTGTCATTGTCACCAACCTCCACCAGAGTGCACCCATCCACAAAGTTCTCCAGAAAAGCATCCTTTTCCAGGTACACGTATGCTATCTGAACGTCCTTGCTTAAAATCCTTTTGAACAGATCCCATACGTCCACCTTTCTGTTCCCAAAATGGGCTAAGTCTCTCCTAAGTTTTACAGCATACCGGGCATGGCTCAGCACATAGTTGCAGAAATTCACATTGGGTCCTTTCACTCCCCCACTCATCCCAAACAGCCACAACTCCTTCCATACCATCGTTTTTAATATTCTATCCCCCCAACACTTATCAATTAGCCCCTTCAACCGTTCAAAATACACTTTCAGCTCTCCACATTCAAAAAATTCATGCATACACGTTTCGACCATTACCTTACACACATCACACTCTTTCTTCACCGTGACATCAAACCTGCTTATGATCAGATTGTTGTACACCCTGTTGTGACGAAAAGAAAATCAAAGTGCTCACATTCAATGCTATTCCATTTCACCCTTAAATTCCCCACACCTTCCGCCCATCAAACCTTTCAAAAACATTTTCCCACACCCGCTCAGAAGCAGGTCTTCTTATTTTACCCCCTCAGCATTTTGTAAATCACCCTAGTGTTTACTTTCTCCATTTTAACACAAGTATCCCCCTCCCCCACA
This sequence comes from Trematomus bernacchii, assembly GCF_902827165.1. Lineage (NCBI taxonomy): Eukaryota > Metazoa > Chordata > Actinopteri > Perciformes > Nototheniidae > Trematomus > Trematomus bernacchii. Next base: position 1,598,341 of record NW_022987607.1, read on the forward strand.
TACATTTCTGCCACGCTCTCTCCACTTCTTGTAGCCTCACATTCAACCATTCTCACCCAACCCACAGGCATACCTTTTTTCACCCTCTCCATGATTTCTTCCGCCACTCTCAACTGCATAATTCCCCCCGTACCCCTCACCTCATACACTATCACCCGTGCCCCCATGAACCCCGGCACATACTCATAAACAAATCCCTTATGTTTCTAAAACCCGCCTCACATTTGGAGATTGAATACAGGACACTTCTTCAACCGTGATCATTATGGTTTTAGAAAGATGGGCTGATTCCACACTTGCCTCAACATTCACACACTTATGCTTCACCCCTTTTTAGAAACTCACCCCATGCTAATAAAGCCTCCCTGTCGGTACCCAGAAAACGCCATAAGCATTCTTTTCTCAAAGCCATAATAGGCGCTGTCACCACAGCCTCCACCACTTATTAATTGCTTCTTTTTAAAAATACTTTTCCACGCATAATCTTTTTTATCTTTCCTTATCACCCAACATATTTAATATCATTTTGACCCTCAGCGCCTTCTTTTTCCCTTTCCAGATAATGAGCTTCATCCCTCCATCCCTATACTCATTCTCCATCACCTCCCTCGGCAATTTTGACTCCCTTCTCTTCCCCACAAAACTCTTTTATTGCCATATCTATTTCTTTGTGAACCCTTTCAGGCATTTCCATGACATTCAGAACATGGATTATTCTGCTCATTATGAGCCCATTTATCACTACTACCTTCCCCCTTAACTTTAAATGCCTCATCTTCCAAAACTTTAACGTTTTCTTCATCCTGTTGATGATTCCCTCATATTGCTCATCCCTCCCCTCCACTTCTTTTATACCCAAATTAACACCCAGCACCTTAAAATAATCTTTCCTTTCTTTGAGCCCTATTCCTGTCCTATCTACCTCACCCTCACCTATATACATGACCTCTGATTTCTCTATATTGATCTTTGCCCCTGATGCTCTACCATACTGCTGCACTACCTCTAACACTTCTCTCACACTATCCCCATCCCTAACCGTGACCGTGGTGTCATCCGCATACTGGTACAGGAGACTATCTGTGCCCCCGGTATCTCCACCCCTCTGATGTTTTGGTTCTTAGTTAGCATGGCTGCTAAAGGCTCTGCGGACAAGGCGTACAGCATTGAGGAGAGAGGACATCCCTGCCTGACCGACCTCCCCAACCTAAACACGTTTGTGACAATCCCATTTATTTTAACACAACTCACCGCCCGACTATATAATCTTTTTATCCAACCCACCAACTTCACCCCAAACCCTGCTTTCCCCAACACTCTATATAAATACTCATGATTGACACGATCAAACGCTTTATTTAAATCAAGGCTCATTACTATGCCACCCTTCCCCTCCTTCATATGTCTAATAGTATCTCTGATGCTGCTTGTCGTGTCACTTATAACCCTCCCCGGTACACTATACGCCTGAGTCCCACCCACAACCGTTCCAATTACCCTCTTTATTCTATTTCCTAACACCCTCGCCAATATTTTGTAATCATTATTAAGCATACTTAACGGCCTGTAATTTTCTAACCTGTCCCTATCACCCTTTTTGTAAATATACTTATAACCCCGGTTGCCATGCTGGTCGGCAAGTCATCCTGCTCCTCAATGCGTTTGAACACCCCTGTGCAATACCGGCACCAACAGTTCCTTAAAAGTGATGTGTAGAATTCTGCCGTTAACCCATCTAACCCCGGACTCTTATTTCTACCCAACCCTACTATTGCTAAATCAATTTCTCCTGTACCAATCCCTCCCTCACACATCTCTCTATCATTATCATCTAAAGCTTATCCATAGTGTCTATCGCCGTCTCTACACTCTCTCTATCCGCCTCTTCTGTCTTGAATAATTCCCTGTAAAACTCCTCCACTCTTTCTGCTATCCCGACTAAATCTGTTATTTTCCTACCATCCTTTCCCTCAACCTGTTTTAAATATTTGTTTTCCTGCTTCATTTTTTTCCAAACTCAGAAAATACCCAGTACACCTTTCCCCTTCCATTGCATGTTGTGCCCTGCTTCTAACAATCACCCCCCTACATTGTGTCCCTCTCTATACCCTCTAGCTCATCTTTGATCCTCGTGTATCTCCCTAAATCTCTCCCTATCTCACTAGTCTATCTTCGCTGCCCTCTTTGGCCAACTCTCCCCTCACCCTTTCCTCCCTTCTTCTATCAAGCTATATTTTTCCCCTTACTGTGTTTTATGCTTATTCTCTTGATCTCCTCTTTAAACTCCCCCCACCAATCTAATATGTTATTGTCCCTTGTATCACCCCCCTTCCTTATACATTCTCTCACCCTTTTTTTATACACCTCATCAATCAGTAGTTTGCATTCAAGCACCACACCCCCCCCGCCCTCTCCCATTCACTTTCAGCCCCATCCTGAGACCAAGAACCATATGATCACTCAACGCCGTGGTCCTAGATTCAATCTTCCCAATCCTTTTCATTCACAGCTTCCGAGGCACAGAGCCAATCAATCCTGCTCTGCAGAAGTTTCTCCTTCACCACTCGTCTCCAAGAAGATTCCCTAACATCCATATTCCTTTCTCTCCACACATCTATCAACCCATTCTCATCCATAATCTTTTGGAGCGCCACCCTAGAGGAGTCATTCCTGAATCGAGCACCGCAGGCGCAATCCAACTTCCCACACCACACATTAAAGTCTCCCACAATCAAACAGTTCCCCCCACATTTACCATCCAACCCCTCAAAAAAAACCCTTTCTCTCCCTCTTTGTATTAGGTGCATACACATTGATCAACTCTTAAACGTGTCCCCCCATGTATTCATACTGTACCCCAATCATCCTCCCTTCACCATCATCCTCAACCTTCCTTGCATTCTTCACATCCCCCGAATTGATAAGTATCGCCACCCCTCTAGCACGCTCACCCCCATTATTGCAAACACTTCACCTCTCCACTCCTTTTTTCACCTCATCCACACTCTCCCCATCCCAATGTGTTTCATGCAGACATATGATGCTGGCCTCACACAGACTTAGCGCCCGGCGTCTTCTGCACTTATTTTTTAGACCATTGCCATTAAATGATGATTATAGTAGCCATGAGAAGGGATGCTATTAATATGCCAGCTATTAGTGTCATCTTCAGCTTATGTCTTTCCCGGCCCCCCCCTCCCTTCAAGCTCGCCCTCCTTCTCTCTGACTCTCTCTCTTTGTCCTCTTTTTCGCTTAGCCATCAGCCTGGCACTCTCCGATGTGGCCCTCCTTTCCTCATTCCTGCCTCTCCTCTGGCTGCGACCCTCTCGACCTCCCACCATTGGAGCCCCCGAAGACCATTGCGCCCATTGTACCCTCCTCTCCATCAGGCACTTCCTCTTCCATCCCTGAAGCCTCCGAGATGTCCTCCACCACCGGACCCTGTTGCTTCCTTCCCTCGTTGCTGCTCACCTCTGCGCTTCTGCTGCTTCCCTCGGCGCCTCCGCCGCGCCTGGCACTTTTCTTGTTGTTTCCAACGTCAGGTGCTTCCTCTTCAATCCCCGAAGCCCCCGAGATGTCCTCCACCACTGGACCTTCATCCTCACTGCTGATCTCCTCATGGGGTCTTTTCTTTGCTCCCTCCGCTTCGTCGCCTTCCCCACAGCCTCCTTCCCTCCTCCTCCTCTTCCTCCTCCTCTCTGTCTTCCTCCTCCTCCTCATCTTCCTCCTCGTTTTCCTCCTCGCCTTCCCCCGTCTTCTTTCTCTCTCTCTCTCCTATCTCTCTCCGCACGCTCAGCTCCATACCTGCACTCCTTGGCATAATGTCCTTGCTCATTGCACTGAAGCACTTGAAGTCTGGGCATTCCCTGTAGATATGACCCGGCTTTATGCATAACCTGCACACTGGAACCTGGCCATTGTGCAGGACCCGGAAGTACTCCGCCCCTTTCACCGTGTCAAACTTTGTGGAGTACGGTAGGGAGCGGACCTATTATTGAACCTTACTCTGAGGAACCGGGGTGCCGTCTGCAATGTCCGAGTCGGCCACACTCTTTTTTTAATGACCGAGATGGGCTTAACCCCCACTCCTCAAGCTATTTAATATTATTCTATCAGGCAGATAAACAGGCAGATGCAGGAAGAGACGGTCCGCATCAGTCTCATAATGTTTTTAGCGTGTACCGCAGCCCCATTCACTCTCAGCCCCTCCATTAGTTTCGTTTTCCCCAGGATGGTCCTCATAGTTACTTTCGTATTGTTCTCCTGTCACCCTGCACCCATCCACTGTCCCCACACTGTTTCTGAATTCCTTTCAGCAGGTCCATCATAGTCAATACACCTTCCACAACCACTTCCACAGTTAAATCCACACTGTACCTCACTCTCTCCTTCTGCCCCTCTTTCCTCCTCTCCCGTTTTCTTGCCTTGTTCTTGCTCTTCGTTGTCCTTCCTTTCGTCCGTCTTTTCACCAGCTCTTCCGCCTTCCATGTTCGGCACCTCTGCACTGTCCACTCCAGACGCAGTTGCCATCAACACTTGCGCCGCACAAGATCACAGCACCGGGGGGAGGGGCCCAAACAGCAAAGGCCGTTTGGGGAGAGACCGTGCCCCGTGTCGTACTACACTCAAACAAACCAATGCACCCAACAATGTCCACGAAGATGTACTGAAAAGACTCACAATCGTAATTTCACTCTCACTCAATTTCCCGTTTGAAGTTGCACTGAACCGTCAGAGATATCGGTGCCGTCCAGCCAAGAGAAAGGTTTTCTGAAACTGCCCGGAAAAACTTTTATAACTTACATTTTATCGGGCACCGGTCATGTGATCACGTCACGTGACAATGACGTCACATTCCCACACATATATAAGAAGCAGCCTGTCACTTGAAGCTTCACAATCTCCATCCTCTCCAACGGGTCAGTACAACTTTAACAGACAGAGACGGTGACATCATCATCATCATCATCATGCTGGGTTTCCTCTTCCTGTTGGGCCTGGCTCTGGGTGCTGTGTCTTCTTCAGATGATGAAGAAGACACAATGGAGCTCCATCAAGACACCTGTCCCTCCTACTGGTTCTCCTTCAACGGCCGCTGCTACAAGTACTTCAACACAGAGACGACCTGGGCTGATGCAGAGCTCTACTGTGTGTCCCAGGGAGGCAACCTGGTGTCTATCCACAGCAGAGAGGAAGAGGATTTTGTCAAATTCCTGATCAAAAGCTCTGACTCTAATGAGGGAGCAACATGGATCGGACTCCATGACATCGCCAAAGAAGGAAGATGGATGTGGTCTGATGGGTGTGCAGCCAAGTATTTCTTTTGGAATACAGAGCAACCAAACAACAAGCGGACGAGGTGAAGACTGTGTACTCAACAACTGGAGGGGGAAGTGGAATGATGCGAAGTGTTCAAAAACTTTTCCCTCAGTTTGTGCATCTCGCACAACTTGTCCTTAGCAGCTGAGATGTTACGTGTTCACCTGTTTTGTTATCATGATAACAATAAAGACACAGATGTAAACTTATATGTGTGTGAACAGAAGTCCTTTTGTCTAACCTTTATTTTCATGAATGTTACATATTCACACTGGTCGCTCCAGGGGTTAATCAAAGGAATCATTTCTACACCTTTTTAAATATCATCAATTCAGTCCTGCCTTCCTTGCTTGCTTGTTCAACTTTCGGCCAGACAGCCCTTCGTGCCTCCCTGTCTTCTTTGCTGAGGTCTTCTGCAAAGCGTATTTTGAGATGAGCCAGGGGCGGATCTAGAACAATATTCATGGGGTGGCAGGAGATTGAGGGTGGCATCCCCTGGCAGAAGTATATGCTGATTTAATCGCAGTCATATCAATCAATGTTAACTTGGAAATCAACAATATTGATATTTGACCTCAATAACAGGTGACATTATTGTGGCACATCAGTAAAGCCTTACATATAAATATAAAAGGTGGCAGACATTTAATGAATTTTAACTGAATGAGTTTGTTTCACTCTTAGACCAGCAGGGGTACCAAATCTATGAAGACTGCTTGCAATAAGTACATTAACTCATCGATTGTCTGAATGAAATATGATAACAATCTTATTCCTATCAAGCTGTCAATCACTGTTATGATTCACAAATTCATTAATTATTGAATAAACTATATTTTTTGGAGGAGTTAATGATGAATGTTCCTCAAGATGGCTTGCTCACCCTCCTTCAAATTGGAAAGACAAGTAATTACGATCTATCAAGATTCAAAAGAACAGTTCAGCGCCCCACGACTTTACTGCAAACAGTTACAACCTTGACTTTACATCAGAAAGAACAAACATTAAAGAAGTGACTAACTGCATCAGTTAGGGTTAAAACGTGTATTCAGCTCAAACACATCGCTGCAGTTATTATCCAGTGGAAAGCCCTTACCTGCTGGCAGTTAAATCAAAGTGGTTACTTTTTTTTGGCAGGGCAGTGTAGTTTTACACACCGTCTTATTTGACTTTCTCAGGACTTGAAACAGTTTTTTGGGGGCAGACCCCCACAAAGAAAAAAATATATACACACATACAAGGTCATCTTAACAGTTTTGTATGCTCATCCGTGAGCAGAGCATCAAGTTGGACATAGGCCTAAACAAATGATTGTAGGCCTAGTGCATTCACCACGAATCATTTTTTTGTGCCCACAACTTCAAACCTCTCCCTCAAGTAAGGCCATGGATGCGGGATGTCTTGCTGGAGGTCTGATGACTCGCCTCCTCGATGTTATCTTCATTTTCAGTCCTGTCGCTGACTGTACTAGCGTTACTCTTGGACATTATGCCGTTAACAATAACGTCTTGAAGTATGTTTTCCTGATCATACTTGAATACTTTTAATCAAGTACAATTTTCAATGCGGTACATTTTCTTACAATGTAGCAGTGGCGGCCGGTCCATAGGGGCGCTAGGGGCGCCGCCCCACCTCTTCCCATATTGAAAAAAAAAAATAATAATAATAATTAAAATTCAAATGAAAAAAAATATATATGTTTAAAAAAATATATATGTTTTTATTTTTATTTTTAATGAACAAGGTAAATATTATATAATTGGTATCAGTAAAATGTATAATCTACAATAAAATCTCGTTTAAAATTGTGTTACGATGTCTAAAGTTACTGATAAGTCACATGTTTTCCTGCCTGGCCTTGCCCATGCACCTTCTCTCGTCTGGGCGCTAAGAGAGGAGCCTTCAACCAGTGCAGCAGCAGCCACCAGCAGCTGACTGTTGCTATCTGTAACGTGTAAACTATGCCGCGAAAATATAATTTCAGCCAATCAGCGTCGTCAAAGATGACGGTCACCGGGCGCCAATGTCAGCGCCCAGTGCAGTCTGTGAGTAGTTTGGACAGTGACTCGTATCCGGTTGACGCAGTAGTTGATGAGGATGGCTTCGTGTGCAGGTGGAGTCTCCGGACCTCGGTCCCCGCCTAATTCTGTTCAAGAGCTAATCTCCAATCCTTTCGAAAGGAGAAGTTTGGCAGATAAATTGTTGCTTAAAGACCTTGCACCGGACCAACCCGATTTGAATATATCGCAGCAATCTCGTGAAAAAGACAAAATTTATACACGAGGCTTCACAAGTAGCTGGTACACAAGAAAGGCTTGGCTAGCTGGATGCAAACAGGTAAATGCTGTCTTTTGTTTCCCATGCTTGGATATCACTTTATATGTAGAGAGGAGGTTTCCCATGGTTGTTAGAAGTTTATTAATAAGTGGGCATTTATCACAGAAGTGATTGTTCTGTCTCCACGTTTGTTGCATTGTCTGTGATGTATTTTTCCAACGGTTATAGCTCCTGTTCTGTCCCAGCAACACTACAACGGTTTGCAGCTCCACCCACATTTTTGGTTTATCTTCGGTGTCGCTTAAAATCTGCTTCCCATCGGACTAAAACCTCCACGTAATCTGAAGACGGATACTTGAAGTTATTTAAACCTTTTGCAAACTTTATGTTCTTTCTTGCTCTAGCCTTGCCAGTTACATTGTACATAACACATATATTATCATTATGCTAACTGGTTGTTCGTGTTAGACGATGTAGCTTTTTCATTTCTGAGTTATTGCTATATGTAAATAAGCCTGTTTGTAAAATAATCCTCAGAGAAACAAAGAAAAAACACAATTTATGACATTTGTGCTGTGGTTATTTTTTTAAATTGCATTTATTCACAGTTCAGTTTGAAATGCTGTAGTGACTTGTATTGAACCACTTAAATATTTATAATTAATGCTACTGAAAAGATGCTATTAATTTTATATCTCACATGCAGTTCACTGTAAAGCTACTTGGTGAAGGTGTTGGTTCATAAAACATGAACAGTTTTAAGAAAGAAAAAAACAGACCAGTTCTGAGAACACAAATTCCTGGTAAAGTAGTAGATGTTCAGGTTGATAAATAATATTTTCCACACTGAAGATTATGGAGGTATTGATCAGTTTTCTCATATTTTTAAGCCTCGATTTCTCCTTTCCCCCCCCCCTCTAACATCACCAGAAGTCATCATTTAAGGGGTCATTTCTCGAAAGAAAATTACGGGGGGGAAACCCCCCGGACCCCCCGGGTAGGTCACTTATGGTACGTCCAGAGCCCCACCAAAAAAAAAGACCACCGGCCGCCACTGCAATGTAGTATTCGTACTTCTACTTAAGTAAAGGATATGAATACTTCTTCCCCCACTCACTGATTGACTCACTTAATATTGAGCTCATAAAGCTCTTGCTGTAAGGATCCAAGAATTTATATACAATAATGTCATTGTTAGCTAATGAATGTTTCCATGCTGAACAACGGCAACATGACAACGTTTTCATTGGTCCCTCTTCTTTAGAGAAGACCAGGAAATGATGGTAACACGGATCGTGTTCAAATCAATAGGCACGCAATGACTCTAAATAATAATGATCACGCCACCAGACACACATTCAAACTAAAGGAACCAGCCTGTTTGGGAAATGTGAGAAGTAGAAAGTACAGGTATTTGGGTTCAACATGTAAGAAGTAGAAAGTACAGGTATTTGGGTTCAACATGTAAGAAGTAGAAAGTACAGGTATTTGGGTTCAAAATGTAAGAAGTTAGAAAGTACAGGTATTTGGGGTTCAAAGTGTAAGAAGTAGAAAGTACAGGTATTTGGGGTTCAAAATGTAAGAAGTAGAAAGTACAGGTATTTGGGTTCAAAATGTAAGAAGTAGAAAGTACAGGTATTTGGGTTCAAAATGTAAGAAGTAGAAAGTAAGTTATAATTGTGTTCAACAATGGTTAAATAAAGTAGAAAGTACAGGTATTTGTTCAAAATGTAGAAGTAGAAAGTACAGGTATTTGTGTTCAACATGTAAGAAGTAGAAAGTACAGGTATTTGGGTTCAAAATGTAAGAAGTAGAAAGTACAGGTATTTGGGTTCAAAGTGTAAGAAGTAGAAAGTACAGGTATTTGTGTTCAACATGTAAGAAGTAGAAAGTACAGGTATTTGTGTTCAAAATGTAAGAAGTAGAAAAGTACAAGGTATTTGGGTTCAAAGTTTGTAAGAAGTAATGTGTTCAACATGTAAGAGTAGAAAGTACAGGTATTTGTGTTCAAAATGTAGAAGTAGAAAGTACATGTATTTGGGTTCAAAGTGAAGAAGTAGAAAGTACAGGTATTTGGGTTCAAAGTGTAAGAAGTAGAAAGTACAGGTATTTGTGTTCAAAATGAAATTTGGCCTCTGCATTTAACTCATCCTAGTACTAGGTGTAGCGGCAATAACTCCCTATGAGTTAGCTGCTGAGAGGCTAAAAAGTGCTCTTTGCTGTGACGCGTTCGTGTAAGAGTCCGTAGTCATTTGTAGTCCATGGTGTTTAATAAAACGAAAACAAACAATATACAACTCCAGACCTGACGGTCAACAGAAAGTATCAGAGCGCCATTCACCCTCTTCCTACATCATATACTCCAAACTAGTATCCAACAGGTGACTAAATACCAATAAACCACACCCACGTGACCATTGCCGGAAGTGATAAACAATAATAATTAAACGTGATGCAAACAGAAATGAAGATAATAATAGAAGTAATAAGTAATGGCAAAACAAGCATTATGGCTCCTACATTCCGGCCCCTAATTATTATATAACAATTTATAATAATTATTCAAAACAAATTACAATAAAACACTGTATATTCTAATGATATGCAGATCATCATTTTTTAAATCCAGTATTCATATATCAGTACACAAGCAATCAAGTCTGCCGTGTGTAGTATTGTGTGTGCAGGGGGCAAAAATAGTCACTGTATGCAGGGGGCAAGGAGCAAGGTAAAAAATTGAAAATTATTTAGAGATGGCAAAAGTTTCTCTGCCTCATGAAAAGGGCGGACTTGGCTGAGGGGTCTGTTCAGAAAGCCAATCTTTGTCTTGATCTGAATCACAAGTAGAAGTCCTTTTTTTCCTTGTCCTTTTCCAATCTAATGTGATTGGCCCTTCCAATAGTTTGGCAGATTTTAAGACTGGATCCCGGAACCGCTGATTTTCCATGGAAAGTCTCTGGATGTCTCTGCCACCTTCAGGATAGTGCATCTTAAATTGATGTTTCCACAGCATATCCACTTTCACTACAGATGTCCTGCAAGCACCCATCGCTGACTCAGAGTTTGCAGTCCTCTTCACCGGCCCCAGTAAGGCCACTTGTATGCAAAAAGGCCATGGCTGGTTCTTTTCTGTCGATCTTGTTTCCTTTGTTTCTATGTCGTATTTAATATTTCCAGCTTTCATGGTTGCAAATGTGCTTTCTGTCGGATGAGGTTGTGACTCGAGTTGTATGGTAGATGTGATGATTTCAGTGTCAGCTCTGTCTTTGGTTGTTATTGTTGATGTTTTTAGATTAGTTATACTGTGCTCTGGAATGATTGGTGCAGATGTATATATAACTTGTGGCTGGGGTACAAAAGGATCTGTGTTGATATGAAGTGTTTTCTTTTCCTTAAGTCCGTTTCCAAAATATGACTGCCATCAGATCCTGTAGTAGAGCTCGGAACACTGGATTTCTTTGAAGCAGCAAGAACCTTCATTTTGGCCATGGTGGCGGCGATGTAGAAAGTACAGGTATTTGTGTTCAACATGTAAGAAGTAGAAAGTACAGGTATTTGTGTTCAAAGTGTAAGAAGTAGAAAGTACAGGTATTTGTGTTCAACATGTAAGAAGTAGAAAGTTCAGGTATTGTCAGGGGGTTGTCCGGTGCCTTGCTCAAGGGCACCACGGCAGGGCAGGAGGTGAACTGGGACCTCTCCAAGTAGCAGTCAACACTCCATATTTTACGTCTGTTCGGGGACTTGAACCGGCGACCCTACGGCTCACAGTCCAAGCAACAACAAACAACAAAACAACAAAAACAATGTACTTGTATTTGCTGTCGCCAACAGTGTAGATGGGTTACTTACTGCCTTAATATAGTGCATGCACCTGCTAAGGGAGAACAAGATTCACACTCACACTGATCGCCATGCAATCAGGAGCAATTTAGGGTTCATTCTCTTTGTCTCTTAGAGTTCAGGAGAGCCCAACAATGATGGAAATGAAGACTGTCCACACCAACCACGGTTTTGATCACACATGGAATGATTTCCATTATTATTCTTATCACTCAGTTTGTGCATCTGGCATAGCTTGTGTTTAGCAACTGAGATATGACATCTTATTGAACCAGGTCACTGTTCACCTGTTACTCTGTTAACGTGCCTTTGGCCACAAGACACAGATGTACACTTACTGTGTATGAAAGTCCTGTTTGTGATATATGCAACATAATGGTTCACTTTGTTAACAAGGAAACAATGCATTATTCATACACTTTGACAGTACATCTCCCCTTTGAAGCCAGTCTCCTTAACTGTTGCTGAACAGCAGACAGCGCAGCCTCTAAGTTAGAGAAAAGTGCTGAATGTTTCAAATGTAGCTTAGTAGTCATTTAGCATCAGGGTACAAGGCTTTGCTGGTGTAACATTAAGAAAGTCAAAAGAGTCAGTCTGGATTGCAGAATTCTTTAACATGAGGCACATCATTTCTCTTTATCCCTTTAACTGCCAGCGCCACCATTTGGTAGAGCACATTTTGTGTCTTGTTATTTTGTTGAAAAAAAAAAAAAGTGTAAGGGTAACTCCATCTGATTCAGACAGCTCTACCCTTTGGTTGACATGTTATGCACAAAGCAACCTCTAGATGTCACTGTGGTTCGAACAGAATGCCCTTCAGCTAGCTTCCACTGAGGAAGTTGCCATGCTAAAAAATCACTGCTGAAGAAATCACTCTTTTTGGCCAACTTTTGTAAGGTAACAATATCCTTTTTGACACATTTTGCCAAGTTCAGTTGACCAATCATATATTAGGCCAACAGTGAAAACACCCTCTCTGATGCATATGTGGTAACTGTGGCTGGGGTCCCCTTTAAATAGCTGACAACACCAACTACAGTTGAGGGGATGGAGGAACCTGTGGACCCTCAATCTAAATTCTAAGTTGCTTTGCCGATGTTGGGGCTTCCCTTCACGAGGACAATAACAGAGGCATTCATGACCAAATAGAATGCAGCTTTATTTCACAAATATACATGTTAACATGTCAATGTTCAGCAGGTGTCAACGGGTAACAGGGTGAACATACTTTACACTATGACATGGTGGGTTTCCCCTCCTCAGATGGGCAGGTCTGGTCCACTAGGTCACAATGCCTGCTAACTGTGAAGGACACAAAGAGAACAAAAGCACGCACTACTCAAAGCACAACTTCTACAAAATGATTACAGTGAGAGTTAGTTTACTCACCCTTTTAAAGTGTCACCCGGTGCAGTCCCTACACTGAAAGCAGACAAGGTTCCCCCAGAGGGAGAGGAGCCTGTAACACAAGCACTTAGTCAATTATATTGCCCACAATCTGCACACTAGAGAACTATTGACAGAAAATAAAAATAAAAAAGCACTAGGACAGTAGACTTTTAAAAAACAAACGCAACATAATAGTTGCCAGCTCAAACACCAATTCAATATAGCATTAAAGAAGGTTTAAAAACCAGGCTTACTTTGACAGAGTAATAGATCCTCCTGGCTCCATCCAGGAGGGGGAACGCTCATACTCAGCTCTATGGATTAAACACAAGAACAGATGTTATAAAGAATAATAAGAGCTAGAAGAAAGTGAGCAAACGTCCATAGCCAGTTTCCCGGGTTGCTCGGCTGGTTATGAGCACTTCTACACTCTGCAAAACACCTACAAGTTGCTTCAAAACTATTACAACTTGGAGTAAAACACCATATTAAACTGTGCGTAAGCTCAAAAGATGGCGTACGCCAGTTTCTACGCACTGTTTGCGATTTAAAAAAAAACTAACTTCAGGGGGAAATGTGCGGTCCTCCACGCACATAACCTGGCTGCCCCTCCTCCTCCTCGAACTCAGATCCAGAGAGCAGTTTCCAACCAAAGACTGAGGACGACACTGGAGACTCTTCTGAACCTGACGTTGAACACAGTGCTGATTGGAAGGAGACCAGAGAACCTGCCTCAGGCTCAAAGTCACTGAAAAATAGACAAGAATCTGTCAGTGATCCACGACGTAGTGCTGAAAAGAAACCACTCAGCTGCTCAGTCTGTAAGAAAGCTTTTAGACATAGAAGAGATCTAGATCCACACATGAGAATCCACACAGGAGAGAAACCCTTTCGCTGCTCAGTTTGTGAGGAAGCTTTTTCACAGAATATACATTTATATATTTATAATTTATATTTTTAAATAAAACTCTGAACTGAACTTTGTGTGGAAACTTTATTTAGAATTCATTACGCAACTTCTGATATTTGACTGCAACACGGGTCAATAAAACACAACATGGTGCATAAATAAGCACAGTAGAGATGATGAGATACACACACACACAGTGGCGGCCGGTCCATAGGGGCGCTAGGGGCGCCGCCCCACCTCTTCCCATATTGAAAAAAAAAAAAAAATTAAAATAAAAAAAAAAAAATATGTTTAAAAAAATATATATATTTTTATTTTTATTTTTAATGAACAAGGTAAATATTATATAATTGGTATCAGTAAAATGTATAATCTACAATAAAATCTCGTTTAAAATTGTGTTACGATGTCTAAAGTTACTGATAAGTCACATGTTTCCTGCCTGGCCTTGCCCATGCACCTTCTCTCGTCTGGGCGCTAAGAGAGGAGCCTTCAACCAGTGCAGCAGCAGCCACTAGCAGCTGACTGTTGCTATCTGTAACGTGTAAACTATGCCGCGAAAATATAATTTCAGCCAATCAGCGTCGTCAAAGATGACGGTCACCGGGCGCCAATGTCAGCGCCCAGTGCAGTCTGTGAGTAGTTTGGACAGTGACTCGTATCCGGTTGACGCAGTAGTTGATGAGGATGGCTTCGTGTGCAGGTGGAGTCTCCGGACCTCGGTCCCCGCCTAATTCTGTTCAAGAGCTAATCTCCGATCCTTTCGAAAGGAGAAGTTTGGCAGATAAATTGTTGCTTAAAGACCTTGGACCGGACCAACCCGATTTGAATATATCGCAGCAATCTCGTGAAAAAGACAAAACGTATACACGAGGCTTCGCAAGTAGCTGGTACACAAAAAAGGCTTGGCTAGCTGGATGCAACAGGTAAATGCTGTCTTTTGTTTCCCATGCTTGGATATCACTTTATATGTAGAGAGGAGGTTTCCCATGGTTGTTAGAAGTTTATTAATAAGTGGGCATTTATCACAGAAGTGATTGTTCTGTCTCCACGTTTGTTGCATTGTCTGTGATGTATTTTCCAACGGTTATAGCTCCTGTTCTGTCCCAGCAACACTACACGGTTTGCAGCTCCACCACATTTTTGGTTTATCTTCGGTGTCGCTTAAAATCTGCTTCCCATCGGACTAAAACCTCCACGTAATCTGAAGACAGATACTTGAAGTTATTTAAACCTTTTGCAAACTTTATGTTCTTTCTTGCTCTAGCCTTGCCAGTTACATTGTACATAACACATATATTATCATTATGCTAAGTGGTTGTTCGTGTTAGACGATGTAGCTTTTTCATTTCTGAGTTATTGCTATATGTAAATAAGCCTGTTTGTAAATAATCCTCAGAGAAACAAAGAAAAAACACAATTTATGACATTTTGTGCTGTGGTTATTTTTTTTAAATTGCATTTATTCACAGTTCAGTTTGAAATGCTGTAGTGACTTGTATTGAACCACTTAAATATTTATAATTAATGCTACTGAAAAGATGCTATTAATTTTATATCTCACATGCAGTTCACTGTAAAGCTACTTGGTGAAGGTGTTGGTTCATAAAACATGAACAGTTTTAAGAAAGAAAAAAACAGACCAGTTCTGAGAACACAAATTCCTGGTAAAGTAGTAGATGTTCAGGTTGATAAATAATATTTTCCACACTGAAGATTATGGAGGTATTGATCAGTCTTCTCATATTTTTAAGCCTCGATTTCTCCTTTCCCCCCCCCTCCAACATCACCAGAAGTCATCATTTAAGGGGTCATTTCTCGAAAAAAAATTCCGGGGGGAAACCCCCCGCACCCCCCGGGTAGGTCACTTACGGTATGTCAAGAGCCCCACCAAAAAAAAGACCACCGGCCGCCACTGCACACACATATATACATACACATATATATACATACATATACACATATATATATATATATATACATACATACAGACAGAGAGAGGAGACAGACAGACACAGAGAGGAGAGAGAGAGAAGAGAGGACAGACAGACAGAGAGAGAGAACAGACAGACACAGAGAGAGAGAGAGAGAGACAGACGACAGACAGACAGAGAGAGACAGACAGACAGACAGACAGATAGAGAGAACAGAGAGAGAGAGACAGACAGAGAGAGAGAGAGACACAGAGACACGCACAGACAGACAGAGAGAGAGAGAGAGACAAGAGACACGCACACACAGACACAGAGAGAGAGAGAGACACAGAGACAGACAGACAGACAGAGTAAGGAGAGGAGACACAGAACAGACAGACAGACAGAGAGATAGACACACAGAGAGAGAGACAGACAGACAGAGAGAGAGAGAGACACACAGAGAGAGAGACAGACAGACATGAGAGAGAGAGAGACAAGAGAGAGACAGACAGACAATAGAGAGAGATAGAGACACATATAGAAGACAACAGAGAGAGAGAGAGACATAGATAGATATATAGAATACACATATATATATATATATATATATATATATACATACATATATATATACATACATACATACATACATATATACACATATATATATATATATATACATACATACATACATATATACACATATATATATATATATATACATACATACATACATACATACATATATGATGCATCATAATACAGCTCTGTAGTACAAACCTTTCTTAATCAAATCAGTTTTATTGATTCAGATGACCCATCCGTACGCGGTACGCACAACCACGGGAGAGACGAGAAACTGCGACACCGTTGGGCGAAGGAAGAATGGAGAGAAATATGTGGAAATAATACCATCAATAGAATGTTACCTCTCATTTATCATATATGAAGAATTACTTTGCAAAACTTGATTAAAGCCAATCTTAAAATGATGAAACAACCGCCTGTTTGAGACTCCTCAGTGCACACACACATTGGAGAAATACATAAATACGGAAATGTTATTGATCACCCCTCGATGTTCTCTTGTTAACAAATGTATTCCGTTAAATGATGCGGTAAGCAGAAGGACAGAATTACTTTAAACTGACGCCGTGTAGCTTTTCTATAGGTTAGATAGATACGAGCATGGTTTTATATACCATCATGTTTAATTCATGTTTTATGCCGTTCTTCAATACTTGATAAGACGCTCGTAAAACACAGGAGGTACGGAAACTAAGAACACCGATGTGGTAAATTGTGCAGCTAATTTAACACAACACGTGTGTTTTATTTCATGTTAACTTGTGGATATAGAGTTGCTGCGAGGAGGGGGGGTTGAGACGCACAGGCTGCAGTGGAGACGCTGCGCACAGCTGATCGACAGCTGGAACACAAACCACCAAATACAAATTAATAATTCAGATCCAGTCGTCATGACTCCACTCCGGAGGGATTCCCCGATACTTTCTTACAGTTTCTCATCATGGGGGGGGGGGGTCTCCTGTCCCCGGCACAAACACACTGACACACTGCCTGAGGAAGGTTATGTGTATTTTGTTTGTCATTAACTTTTTTCGGACCACTTATTTATTTATTTTGGTGACGATCCGACCTCCATGCTGCTACTCTGGTTCAAACTGCATCCACCAAACAATGTGATTTGTCTCCACCTCCCCAAAATAACCAAAATCTGACTCGGTGTGAAATGTCTTTTTTAGCTGTTCTGTTGTCATTTCCTGCGATCTTCTTCATGATGAATATTAATACGGGTCGCTTTTTTGACTATTTATAGGCAAAGATGGGCGTTACGTGAAGCCCGCAAAAGCTGCGCCGCATTTCGAGTTGATTGTGATTTATAAAAAAGGGAAACCGGCAAGTCGCCGGTACGTTGTGTTTTATGAATCGGAAAATGTCTGTGCGTATTTATTTGCTTTGTCCTACGTAAGCCACCTTCCCACGTGAATCCTACGCAAAGCTTTATAAATGAGGCCCCAGGTCTCGTGCTTTGAATGTCGGAAGAGTTTCCCTCCATGATGGGAAAACGTATCTTGCCCTCGCCCTATCCAAACTGACCTGAGACCCTTCCATAGGTTCATTGAAAAGACCATAAAACCACCTTAAACCCGCGAGTCCTACCTTGACGGAGATATCGGTGAGCGTGCCGTCCAGCCAAGAGAAAGGTTTTCTGAAACTGCCGGAAAAACTTTTATAACTTACATTTTATCGGGCACCGGTCATGTGATCACGTCACGTGACAATGACGTCACATTCCCACACATATATAAGAAGCAGCCTGTCACTTGAAACTTCACAATCTCCATCCTCTCCAACGGGTCAGTACAACTTTTACAGACAGAGAAGGTGTCATCATGCTGGGTTTCCTCTTCCTGTTGGGCCTGGCTCTGGGTGCTGTGTCTTCTTCTTCAGATGAGCTCCAGCAAGACACCTGTCCCTCCTACTGGTTCTCCTTCAACGGCCGCTGCTACAAGTACTTCAACACAGAGACGACCTGGGCTGATGCAGAGCTCTACTGTGTGTCCCAGGGAGGCAACCTGGTGTCTATCCACAGCAGAGAGGAAGAGGATTTTGTCAAATTCCTGATCAAAAGCTCTGACCCTGCTGAGGGAGCAACATGGATCGGACTCTATGACCTCGCCAAAGAAGGAAGATGGATGTGGTCTGATGGGTGTGCAGCCAAGTATTTCTTTTGGAATGCAGGACAACCAAACGACAGCGGACGAGGTGAAGACTGTGTACTCAACAACTGGAGGGGGAAGTGGAATGATGGGCATTGTTCAAATACTTTTCCCTCAGTTTGTGCATCTCGCACAACTTGTCCTTAGCAGCTGAGATGTTACGTGTTCACCTGTTTTGTTATCATGATAACAATAAAGACACAGATGTAAACTTATATGTGTGTGAACAGAAGTCCTTTTGTCTAACCTTTATTTTCATGAATGTTACATATTCACACTGGTCGCTCCAGGGGTTAATCAAAGGAATCATTTCTACACCTTTTTTAAATATCATCAATTCAGTCCTGCCTTCCTTGCTTGCTTGTTCAACTTTCGGCCAGACAGCCCTTCGTGCCTCCCTGTCTTCTTTGCTGAGGTCTTCTGCAAAGCGTATTTTGAGATGATCCAGGTGCGGATCTAGAACAATATTCATGGGGTGGCAGGAGATTTTGAGGGGTGGCATCCCCTGGCAGAAGTATATGCTGATTTAATCGCAGTCATATCAATGTTAACTTGGAAATCAACAATATTGATATTTGACCTCAATAACAGGTGACATTATTGTGGCACATCAGTAAAGCCTTACATATAAATATAAAAGGTGGCAGACATCATTTAATGAATTTTAACTGAATGAGTTTGTTTCACTCTTAGACCAGCAGGGGTACCAAATCTATGAAGACTGCTGCAATAAGTAAATTAACTCTCTCATCGATTGTCTGAATGAATATGATAATAACAATCTTATTCCTATCAGCTGTCAATCACTGTTATGATTCACATATTCATTAATTATTGAATAAACTATATTTTTTGGAGGAGTTAATGATGAATGTTCCTCAAGATGCTTGCTCACCCTCCTTCAAATTTGAAAGACAAGTAATTACGATCTATCAAGATTCAAAAGAACAGTTCAGCGCCCCACGACTTTACTGCAAACAGTTACAACCTTGACTTTACATCAGAAAGAACAAACATTAAAGAAGTGACTAACTGCATCAGTTAGGGTTAAACGTGTATTCAGCTCAAACACATCGCTGCAGTTATTATCCAGTGGAAAGCCCTTACCTGCTGGCAGTTAAATCAAAGTGGTTACTTTTTTTTGGCAGGGCAGTGTAGTTTTACACACCGTCTTATTTGACTTTCTCAGAACTTGAAACAGTTTTTTGGGGGCAGACCCCCACAAAGAAAAAAATATATACACACATACAAGGTCATCTTAACAGTTTTGTATGCTCATCCGTGAGCAGAGCATCAAGTTGACATAGGCCTAAACAAATGATTGTAGGCCTAGTGCATTCACCACGAATCATTTTTTGTGCCCACAACTTCAAACCTCTCCCTCAAGTAAGGCCATGGATGCGGGATGTCTTGCTGGAGGTCTGATGACTCGCCTCCTCGATGTTATCTTCATTTTCAGTCCTGTCGCTGACTGTACTAGCGTTACTCTTGGACATTATGCCGTTAACAATAACGTCTTGAAGTATGTTTTCCTGATCATACTTGAATACTTTTAATCAAGTACAATTTTCAATGCGGTACATTTTCTTACAATGTAGTATTCGTACTTCTACTTAAGTAAAGGATATGAATACTTCTTCCCCCACTCACTGATTGACTCACTTAATATTGAGCTCATAAAGCTCTTGCTATAAGGATCCAAGAATTTATATACAATAATGTCATTGTTAGCTAATGAATGTTTCCATGCTGAACAACGGCAACATGACAACGTTTTCATTGGTCCCTCTTCTTTAGAGAAGACCAGGAAATGATGGATACACGGATCGTGTTCAAATCAATAGGCACGCAATGACTCTAAATAATAATGATCACGCCACCAAACACACATTCAAACTAAAGGAACCAGCCTGTTTGGAAAATGTGAGAAGTAGAAAGTACAGGTATTTGTGTTCAAAATGTAAGAAGTAGAAAGTACAGGTATTTGTGTTCAAAATGTAAGAAGTAGAAAGTACAGGTATTTGTGTTCAACATGTAAGAAGTAGAAAGTACAGGTATTTGTGTTCAAAGTGTAAGAAGTAGAAAGTACAGGTATTTGAGTTCAAAATGAAATTTGGCCTCTGCATTTAACTCATCCTAGTACTAGGAGTCTAGTACCAGGAGTCTAGTACCAGGAGTCTAGTACTAGGAGTCTAGTACCAGGAGTCTAGCACCAGGAGTCTAGTACCAGGAGTCTAGTACCAGGAGTCTAGTACTAGGAGTCTAGCACCAGGAGTCTAGTACCAGGAGTCTAGCACCAGGAGTCTAGTACCAGGAGTCTAGTACTAGGAGTCTAGCACCAGGAGTCTAGTACCAGGAGTCTAGTACCAGGAGTCTAGCACCAGGAGTCTAGTACCAGGAGTCTAGCACCAGGAGTCTAGTACCAGGAGTCTAGTACTAGGAGTCTAGTACCAGGAGTCTAGTACCAGGAGTCTAGTACTAGGAGTCTAGTACCAGGATATCTGGTTGTATATATTGCTCATTTTCCATAAAAGAAACAAATGTATTTCAGTTTGTGTTTTATTTGAGTTTGATGCATACAAATACTGTATATGATTGTTGAAAATGCACTTTTACTAGGCCAGCTCGACCAGTTGGTACAGGCTCATAAAAACAAAACTGTGTGGTCAGTCAAAAAAAATAATAATTGTTTGTGGTTAGTTGTGGCACATTTGATAAAAAAATGCAAAAATAATTTTCCCATAGCTTTTTTCTTGGTCTGGCAGTTAAAGGGTTAATCTGAGAAAGTCTCATTTGAAAGATGCTTTTTGTTAAACCTATTCAGCAATTGTTGGTCAGCAAGATCTCCTAAATCAGAGCTGTGGTCTGTTCCTATTCAGTGTCATAGAAAGGCCTTGTGGCAGTCATTTGACTATTACCCTGTACATCATGGGTCGGCAACAGGCGGCCCGCGGGCCATTGTTGGCCCGCCAGCAATAATATTTGGCCCGTAATTTTGAGAATAAAAAATAAAAAAATATTTTGAGATTTTTTTTTTTTTTTTTTTTTTTTACAACATCGGACCGACAGTCGCACATATAGGCTATAATGTCCGAATAGAGAATCTACCTACACCTGAAGAATGCTTATTGTACTTTTATCTATGTTGAGAATGAATGACATACAGCACAGGCACAATCAGGCAGCGGGGTGCACTGACGTCAATTAAAGTACTTAATTAAAGGACACCTATCATGCTATATTTAAATGATATATTGTAGGGCCATACCTATATAAGGTATATTTATACGTTTCTGTTTTCAAAATACCAAACAGATCATGCATTTTAGCCATGCCTCATTTCACTCTATTTGCTGTTCTCCAGCCCTGTTTTTGCAGGGGGCTGATTCTGTGAGCTGCAGCTGACCACGCCCCCCTGCAGGAGAGGGGAGCGTGCTCTGATCAAGTCAGAAGAGGGGGAGAAAAAGAGATCTCCGTCCTCCGTGTTTTATTCTTATATTATTATAGAGTCGTTATTCATTTGTTTTAAAGCTCAATAAATAACAAAGAAGACCTTAGACCGGCACTTTTCAAATTTTTGTCCGGAAGATTTCAACTTTAACGGACATCTTGACCGGGGAAAGAAAACCTAACTGAAACTCTGCCGCACGGTCCCCTCGTTCCTTGGAAGAGGCGGAGAGGTGGGTGTTTGTCATCTGCTGGTGGACTAACCGGAGAGAATTACAGTGCTTGCCTCGGGGAGGGAGAACAAAAGCCACAGCGGAGAATAAACAGAAGGGTAACCATGGCAACCATGCGCGGGAAGTCTTCTTCACTGCTTTTGTGGCAGACTACAGCGCCACTTACAGGCCTGGCATATGTACTACAGAGTCTCCAGCGCTTTCAAGCGGCAATGGCCGGCCGTGGCCCAACCCCACATTCCCCTGATAGGTGGAGAGTTGGCCCAATAGCCGTAGCGCCACCGTCCTGACGTCAGGACAGTGTTCAAATCTGGATCAGTTTTTATCAGATCCGTTGCAGCCCCTTTTTTAGAGATTTGGGTATGGAGGAAAATAGAGAGGGTTGTGTTTTCTGACACTTGGTGAGTTCCCTGGAACACCGGGGACACATATTCATGTATAAAAGACGTACAAAAGTGCATTTTGCATGATAGGTCCCCTTTAAGTATTAAATACATTGAGTTTGAGTAAAATACTTGGTTACTGATTAATTTAGGTTATAATATATTAAATAAATTGCAAAGCAAAACATGCTGTCATTTATTTATTTTGTATTTTTTAAAGGTTTTCAACCTGAAAGAATCCTAATGTGTTCTTGAAAAGTTGAAATAAAGAAAAGGAAAAAGGATTCCAGTTGTCCATGCGTCCTCTGTTGCCCCCTCAAGCCTCTCAAATGTGGGCAAACACTCAAATAAATGCCAAAAACCCAGAGAACTTGACAATACTTATCAGAATAAAAGTATGTTAAATAACACTGCTACCTAGTTACTAACTCACTCAGTGGAGGCTCGTCCATTGAAGAAAGGGAGGACCATCCTCCCTAAAATTTCAGAAAAAAATAAACTTTGAAGAGAACAATAAATACACCTCAATTTAAAAGATAAGTCTGTTAAAATACAGATAATAGCCCTGACTTTTAACATGGGACTGAAATGGGGCTAGAGACGACGAGCCTCCCTTTGGGCGGGTCTATCCAGAGGCTCTGGATTGAGCGCCTATATCATCAGTGAACCAATCAGCGGATCTGACTGCGCATCAGAGTGTTGATGGGGAGGGTTATCAGCGATATCAGAGTTTTTTCTGAACCGGGGAACAGGGGCGCTGCGCCCTCTTACCAAAATCAATTCCTTGAATTAGGCTTTGATTATGTTCTGGCCCGCCATCTTGTGGCTCAGCAAAAAATTGGCCCACGGCCAAACTTACTTGCCTACCCCTGCTGTACATTATGCCCACACATCAAAACACATCTCTGCTCACTGTTATTAGAGCATTCATATTGTATTATCTTCCTGATTGTATTGTATATAGTTTATATTTGTGTTCATGTGCCATGTTTAGAGCTTTCGTAAAGTGCAAGTGCGTTTTCAGAAGGAAACACTTGTGTGCTTTGGAGCTACATGCTGTAATGTAAAAGTACCTGTTGTGCCTTGTGGCCACTGGAGGGCAGCAGAGGAGCAAGTCAGTGCGACATCAGTTGTAAATGAAAAGAAACACAAAGCAACAAGTCTCCCTGAAATGAATACATTATGTTTTATACGATATATCCACACAAGCTTATGGTCTGTTTTGCCTAATGTTCATCTTCATTTTGCACAAGCTGGGAATTATTTGTGGTAATGTGGTGGCTCGATGAAATGTTTACAAAGCTTTAGTGTGATGGGCAGCTTGGTCTTCACGTGCTAGAAAGCGTTTTAAAAACAGACCATTATCCCTCCTGACCAACATCTTCTGGAGATTGTAAAGAACATTTGTTTTGGTCTGGCAATGTTTAGCACTGCCAATATTTGATTTAATATCATTTACTCCTTGTCGACAATGTATAGAAGGTTTAGTGCGACATCTCCAGGTGAGCAGGTAGTCTGTTTCTGCTTATGTTAAGGTGTGGTTGTGTTTAGTGTTGCCAAGTTCAGTTGACCAATCATATATTAGGCCAACAGTGAAAACACCCTCTCTGATGCATATGTGGTAACTGTGGCTGGGGTCCCCTTTAAATAGCTGACAACACCAACTCCTGTTGAGGGGATGGAGGAACCTGTGGACCCTCAATCTAAATTCGAAGTTGCTTTGCCGATGTTGGGGCTTCCCTTCACGAGGACAATAACAGAGGCATTCATGACCAAATAGAATGTAGCTTTATTTCACAAATATACATGTTAACATGTCAATGTTCAGCAGGTGTCAACGGGTAACAGGGTGAACATACTTTACACTATGACATGGTGGGTTTCCCCTCCTCAGATGGGCAGGTCTGGTCCACTAGGTCACAATGCCTGCTAACTGAGGGACACAAAGAGAACAAAAGCACGCACTACTCAAAGCACAACTTCTACAAAATGATTACAGTGAGAGTTAGTTTACTCACCCTTTTAAAGTGTCACCCGGTGCAGTCCCTACACTGAAAGCAGACAAGGTTCCCCCAGAGGGAGAGGAGCCTGTAACACAAGCACTTAGTCAATTATATTGCCCACAATCTGCACACTAGAGAACTATTGACAGAAAATAAAAATAAAAAAGCACTAGAGGACAGTAGACTTTTAAAAAACAAACGCAACATAATAGTTGCCAGCTCAAACACCAATTCAATATAGCATTAAAGAAGGTTAAAAACCAGGCTTACTTTGACAGAGTAATAGATCCTCCTGGCTCCATCCAGGAGGGGAAACGCTCATACTCAGCTCTATGGATTAAACACAAAAACAGATGTTATAAAGAATAATAAGAGCTAGAAGAAAGTGAGCAAACGTCCATAGCCAGTTTCCCGGGTTGCTCGGCTGGTTATGAGCACTTCTACACTCTGCAAAACACCTACAAGTTGCTTCAAAACTATTACAACTTGGAGTAAAACACCATATTAAACGGTGCGTACGCTCAAAAGATAGCGTACGCCAGTTTCTACGCACTGTTTGCGATTTAAAAAAAACTAACTTCAGGGGGAAATGTGCGGTCCTCCACGCTCACTCTGACCCATCCGTACGCGGTACGCACAACAACGGGAGAGACGAGAAACTGCGACACCGTTGGGCGAAGGAAGAATGGAGAGAAATATGTGGAAATAATACCATCAATAGAATGTTACCTCTCATTTATCATATATGAAGAATTACTTTGCAAAACTTGATTAAAGCCAATCTTAAAATGATGAAACAAACGCCTGTTTGAGACTCCTCAGTGCACACACACATTGGAGAAATACATAAATACGGAAATGTTATTGATCACCCCTCGATGTTCTCTTGTTAACAAATGTATTCCGTTAAATGATGCAGTAAGCAGAAGGACAGAATTACTTTAAACTGACGCCGTGTAGCTTTTCTATAGGTTAGATAGATACGAGCATGGTTTTATATACCATCATGTTTAATGTTTAATTCATGTTTTATGCCGTTCTTCAATACTTGATAAGACGCTCGTAAAACACAGGAGGTACGGAAACTAAGAACACCGATGTGGTAAATTGTGCAGCTAATTTAACACAACACGTGTGTTTTATTTCATGTTAACTGGTGGATATAGAGTTGCTGCGAGGAGGGGGGGTTGAGACGCACAGGCTGCAGTGGAGACGCTGCGCACAGCTGATCGACAGCTGGAACACAAACCACCAAATACAAATTAATAATTCAGATCCAGTAGTCATGACTCCACTCCGGAGGGATTCCCCGATACTTTCTTACAGTTTCTCATCATGGGGGGGGGGTCTCCTGTCCCCGGCACAAACACACTGACACACTGCCTGAGGAAGGTTATGTGTATTTTGTTTGTCATTAACTTTTTTCGGACCACTTATTTATTTTGGTGACGATCCGACCTCCATGCTGCTACTCTGGTTCAAACTGCATCCACCAAACAATGTGATTTGTCTCCACCTCCCCAAAATAACGGGTCGCTTTTTTGACTATTTATAGGCAAAGATGGGCGTTACGTGAAGCCCGCAAAAGCTGCGCCGCATTTCGAGTTGATTGTGATTTATAAAAAAGGGAAACCGGCAAGTCGCCGGTACGTTGTGTTTTATGAATCGGAAAATGTCTGTGCGTATTTATTTGCTTTGTCCTACGTAAGCCACCTTCCCACGTGAATCCTACGCAAAGCTTTATAAATGAGGCCCCAGGTCTCGTGCTTTGAATGTCGGAAGAGTTTCCCTCCATGATGGGAAAACGTATCTTGCCCTCGCCCTATCCAAACTGACCTGAGACCCTTCCATAGGTTCATTGAAAAGACCATAAAACCACCTTAAACCCGCGAGTCCTACCTTGACGGAGATATCGGTGAGCGTGCCGTCTTTTTGTCTTTTTATTAGAAAATTCACAATTTAATATTTACAAAATGTACAAGTGGTTTCAATGTGGCCCTACATTTAAAACAATCAAAAATAATCATCATGCAAAACATGACAAAATAAAAGAAATAAACTGAATGCAATTAGCCAAAAATAGATTGCCAAAAACAAATAGATCTTACTTGGGTTGTTCAATCATAGGAACTGAAAATACAAAAACAGAAAACGAGAAACAAAACACAGCAAACAGGCAATCATTTATATACAAACCATATTTTACGCCTTTCAGGCTATTTACATTTCACACCATACATGTTAGCCAACACTATCATATTTAAACACCAGTCTGTCATTGTCACCAACCTCCACCAGAGTGCACCCATCCACAAAGTTCTCCAGAAAAGCATCCTTTTCCAGGTACACGTATGCTATCTGAACGTCCTTGCTTAAAATCCTTTTGAACAGATCCCATACGTCCACCTTTCTGTTCCCAAAATGGGCTAAGTCTCTCCTAAGTTTTACAGCATACCGGGCATGGCTCAGCACATAGTTGCAGAAATTCACATTGGGTCCTTTCACTCCCCCACTCATCCCAAACAGCCACAACTCCTTCCATACCATCGTTTTTAATATTCTATCCCCCCAACACTTATCAATTAGCCCCTTCAACCGTTCAAAATACACTTTCAGCTCTCCACATTCAAAAAACTCATGCATACACGTTTCGACCATTACCTTACACACATCACACTCTTTCTTCACCGTGACATCAAACCTGCTTATGATCAGATTGTTGTACACCCTGTTGTGACGAAACAGAAAATCAAAGTGCTCACATTCAATGCTATTCCATTTCACCCTTAAATTCCCCCACACCTTCCGCCCATCAAACCTTTCAAAAACATTTTCCCACACCCGCTCAGAAGCAGGTCTTCTTATTTTACCACCCCTCAGCATTTTGTAAATCACCCTAGTGTTTACTTTCTCCATTTTAACACAAGTATCCCCCTCCCCCACATACATTTCTGCCACGCTCTCTCCACTTCTTGTAGTCTCACATTCAACCATTCTCACCCAACCCACAGGCATACCTTTTTTCACCCTCTCCATGATTTCTTCCGCCACTCTCAACTGCATAATTCCCCCCGTACCCCTCACCTCATCCACTATCACCCGTGCCCCCATGAACCCCGGCACATACTCATAAACCAAATCCCTTATGTTTCTAAAACCCGCCCTCCACATTTGGAGATTGAATACAGGACACTTCTTCACCGTGATCATATGGTTTAGAAAGATGGGCTGATTCCACACTTGCTCAACATTCACACACTTATGCTTCACCCCTTTTAGAAACTCACCCCATGCTAATAAAGCCTCCCTGTGGTACCCAGAAACGCCATTAAGCATTTCTTTTCTCAAAGCCATAAATAAGGCGCTGTCACCACAGCCTCCACACTTATTAATTGCTTCTTTTAAAAATACTTTCCACGCATAATCTTTTTTATCTTCCTTATCACCAACATATTTTAATATCATTTTGACCCTTAGCGCCTTCTTTTTCCTTTCCAGATTAATGAGCTTCATCCCTCCATCCCTATACTCATTCTCCATCACCTCCCTAGCAATTTTGACTCCCTTCCCTTCCCACAAAAACTCTTTTATTGCCATATCTATTTCTTTGTGAACCCTTTCAGGCATTTCCATAACATTCAGAACATGGATTATTCTGCTCATTATGAGCCCATTTATCACTACTACCTTCCCCCTTAACTTTAAATGCCTCATCTTCCAAAACTTTAACGTTTTCTTCATCCTGTTGATGATTCCCTCATATTGCTCATCCCTCCCCTCCACTTCTTTTATACCCAAATTAACACCCAGCACCTTAAAATAATCTTTCCTTTCTTTGAGCCCTATTCCTGTCCTATCTACCTCACCCTCACCTATATACATGACCTCTGATTTCTCTATATTGATCTTTGCCCCTGATGCTCTACCATACTGCTGCACTACCTCTAACACTTCTCTCACACTATCCCCATCCCTAACCGTGACCGTGGTGTCATCCGCATACTGGTACAGGAGACTAGTCTGTGCCCCCGGTATCTCCACCCCTCTGATGTTTTGGTTCTTAGTTAGCATGGCTGCTAAAGGTTCTGCGGACAAGGCGTACAGCATTGAGGAGAGAGGACATCCCTGCCTGACCGACCTCCCCAACCTAAACACGTTTGTGACAATCCCATTTATTTTAACACAACTCACCGCCCGACTATATAATCTTTTTATCCAACCCACCAACTTCACCCCAAACCCTGCTTTCCCCAACACTCTATATAAATACTCATGATTGACACGATCAAACGCTTTATTTAAATCAAGGCTCATTACTATGCCACCCTTCCCCTCCTTCATATGTCTCATAGTATCTCTGATGCTGCTTGTCGTGTCACTTATGACCCTCCCCGGTACACTATACGCCTGAGTCCCACCCACAACCGTTCCAATTACCCTCTTTATTCTATTTCCTAACACCCTCGCCAATATTTTGTAATCATTATTAAGCATACTTAACGGCCTGTAATTTTCTAACCTGTCCCTATCACCCTTTTTGTAAATTATACTTATAACCCCGGTTGCCATGCTGGTCGGCAAGTCATCCTCCTCCTCAATGCGTTTGAACACCCTGTGCAATACCGGCACCAACAGTTCCTTAAAAGTGATGTAGAATTCTGCCGTTAACCCATCTAACCCCGGACTCTTATTTCTACCCAACCCTACTATTGCTAAATCAATTTCTCCTGTACCAATCCCTCCCTCACACATCTCTCTATCATTATCATCTAAAGCTTTATCCATAGTGTCTATCGCCGTCTCTACACTCTCTCTATCCGCCTCTTCTGTCTTGAATAATTCCCTGTAAAACTCCTCCACTCTTTCTGCTATCCCGACTAAATCTGTTATTTTCCTACCATCCTTTCCCTCAACCTGTTTTAAATATTTGTTTTCCTGCTTCATTTTTTCCAAACTCAGAAAATACCCAGTACACCTTTCCCCTTCCATTGCATTTTGTGCCCTGCTTCTAACAATCACCCCCCTACATGTGTCCCTCTCTATACCCTCTAGCTCATCTTTGATCCTCGTGTATCTCCCTAAATCTCTCGCTATCTCTTTGTCTATCTTCGCTGCCTCTTTGGCCAACTCTCCCCTCACCCTTTCCTCCCTTCTTCTATCAAGCATATTTTTCCCCTTACTGTGTTTTATGCTTATTCTCTTGATCTCCTCTTTAAACTCCCCCCACCAATCTAATATATTATTGTCCCTTGTATCACCCCCCTTCCTTATACATTCTCTCACCCTTTTTTTATACACCTCATCAATCAGTAGTTTTGCATTCAAGCACCACACCCCCCCGCCTCTCCCATTCACTTTCAGCCCCATCCTGAGACTAAGAACCATATGATCACTCAACGCCGTGGTCCTATATTCAATCTTCCCAATCTTTTCATTCACAGCTTCCGAGCACAGAGCCAAATCAATCCTGCTCTGCAGAAGTTTCTCCTTCACCACTCGTCTCCAAGAAGATTCCCTAACATCCATATTCCTTTCTCTCCACACATCTATCAGCCCATTCTCATCCATAATCTTTTGGAGCGCCACCCTAGAGGAGTCATTCCTGAATCGAGCACCCGCAGGCGCATCCAACTTCCCACACCACACATTAAAGTCTCCCACAATCAAACAGTTCCCCCCACATTTACCATCCAACCCCTCAAAAAAAAACCTTCTCTCCCTCTTTGTATTAGGTGCATACACATTGATCAACTTAAACGTGTCCCCCATGTATTCATACTGTACCCCAATCATCCTCCCTTCACCATCATCCTCAACCTTCCTTGCATTCTTCACATCCCCCGAATTGATAAGTATCGCCACCCCTCTCGCCCGCTCACCCCCATTATTTGCAAACACTTCACCTCTCCACTCCTTTTTCACCTCATCCACACTCGCCCCATCCCAATGTGTTTCCTGCAGACATATGATGCTGGCCTCACACAGACTTAGCGCCCGGCGTCTTCTGCACTTATTTTTTAGACCATTGCCATTAAATGATGATATAGTAGCCATGAGAAGGGATGCTATTAATATGCCAGCTATTAGTGTCATCTTCAGCTTATGTCTTTCCCGGCCCCCCCCTCCCTTCAAGCTAGCCCTCCTTCTCTCTGACTCTCTCTCTTTGTCCTCTTTTCGCTTAGCCATCAGCCTGGCACTCTCCGATGTGGCCCTCCTTTCCTCATTCCTGCCTCTCCTCTGGCTGCGACCTCTCGACCTCCCACCATTGGAGCCCCCGAAGACCATTGCGCCCATTGTACCCTCCTCTCCATCAGGCACTTCCTCTTCCATCCCTGAAGCCTCCGAGATGTCCTCCACCACCGGACCCTGTTGCTCCTTTCCCTCGTTGCTGCTCACCTCTGCGCTTCTGCTGCTTCCCTCGGCGCCTCCGCCGCGCCTGGCACTTTTCTTGTTCTTTCCAACGTCAGGTGCTTCCTCTTCAATCCCCGAAGCCCCCGAGATGTCCTCCACCACTGGACCTTCATCCTCACTGCTGATCTCCTCATGGGGTCTTTTCTTTGCTCCCTCCGCTTCGTCGCCTTCCCCCACGTCTACCTCCTCCTCCTCTTCCTCCTCGTCTTCCTCCTCCTCCTCATCTTCCTCCTCGTTTTCCTCCTCGCCTTCCCCGTCTTCTTTCTCTCTCTCTCTCCTCTCTCTCTCCGCACGCTCAGCTCCATACCTGCACTCCTTGGCATAATGTCCTTGCTCATTGCACCTGAAGCACTTGAAGTCTGGGCATTCCCTGTAGATATGACCCGGCTTTATGCATAACCTGCACACTGGAACCTGGCCATTGTGCAGGACCCGGAAGTACTCCGCCCCTTTCACCGTGTCAAACTTTGTGGAGTACGGTAGGGAGCGGACCTTATTATTGAACCTTACTCTGAGGAACCGGGTGCCGTCTGCAATGTCCGAGTCTGGCCACACTCTTTTTTTAATGACCGAGATGGGCTTGACTCCCCACTCCTCAAGCCTATTTAATATTATTCTATCAGGCAGATAAACAGGCAGATGCAGGAAAGAGACGGTCGCATCAGTGCTCATAATGTTTTTAGCGTGTACCGCAGCCCCATTCACTCTCAGCCCCTCCATTAGTTTCGTTTTCCCCAGGATGGTCCTCATAGTTACTTCGTATTGTTCTCCTGTCACCCTGCACCCATCCACTGTCCCACACTGTTTCTGAATTCCTTTCAGCAGGTCCATCATAGTCAATACACCTTCCACAACCACTTCCACAGTTAAATCCACACTGTACCTCACTCTCTCCTTCTGCCCCTCTTTTCCTTCCTCTCCCGTTTTCTTGCCTTGTTCTTGCTCTTCGTTGTCCTTCCTTTCGTCCGTCTTTTCACCAGCTCTTCCGCCTTCCATGTTCGGCACCTCTGCACTGTCCACTCCAGACGCAGTTGCCATCAACACTTGCGCCGCACAAGATCACAGCACCGGGGGGAGGGGCCCAAACAGCAAAGCCGTTTGGGGAGACCGTGCCCCGGTCGTACTACACTCAAACAAACCAAATGCACCCAACAATGTCCACGAAGATGTACTGAAAAGACTCACAATCGTAATTTCACTCTCACTCAATTTCCCGTTTGAAGTTGCACTGAACCGTCAGAGATATCGGTGCCGTGCAGCCAAGAGAAAGGTTTTCTGAAACTGCCGGAAAAACTTTTATAACTTACATTTTATCGGGCACCGGTCATGTGATCACGTCACGTGACAATGACGTCACATTCCCACACATATATAAGAAGCAGCCTGTCACTTGAAACTTCACAATCTCCATCCTCTCCAACGGGTCAGTACAACTTTTACAGACAGAGAAGGTGTCATCATGCTGGGTTTCCTCTTCCTGTTGGGCCTGGCTCTGGGTGCTGTGTCTTCTTCTTCAGATGAGCTCCAGCAAGACACCTGTCCCTCCTACTGGTTCTCCTTCAACGGCCGCTGCTACAAGTACTTCAACACAGAGACGACCTGGGCTGATGCAGAGCTCTACTGTGTGTCCCAGGGAGGCAACCTGGTGTCTATCCACAGCAGAGAGGAAGAGGATTTTGTCAAATTCCTGATCAAAAGCTCTGACCCTGCTGAGGGAGCAACATGGATCGGACTCTATGACCTCGCCAAAGAAGGAAGATGGATGTGGTCTGATGGGTGTGCAGCCAAGTATTTCTTTTGGAATGCAGGACAACCAAACGACAGCGGACGAGGTGAAGACTGTGTACTCAACAACTGGAGGGGGAAGTGGAATGATGGGCATTGTTCAAATACTTTTCCCTCAGTTTGTGCATCTCGCACAACTTGTCCTTAGCAGCTGAGATGTTACGTGTTCACCTGTTTTGTTATCATGATAACAATAAAGACACAGATGTAAACTTATATGTGTGTGAACAGAAGTCCTTTTGTCTAACCTTTATTTTCATGAATGTTACATATTCACACTGGTCGCTCCAGGGGTTAATCAAAGGAATCATTTCTACACCTTTTTTAAATATCATCAATTCAGTCCTGCCTTCCTTGCTTGCTTGTTCAACTTTCGGCCAGACAGCCCTTCGTGCCTCCCTGTCTTCTTTGCTGAGGTCTTCTGCAAAGCGTATTTTGAGATGATCCAGGCGTGGATCTAGAACAATATTCATGGGGTGGCAGGAGATTGAGGGGTGGCATCCCCTGGCAGAAGTATATGCTGATTTAATCGCAGTCATATCAATGTTAACTTGGAAATCAACAATATTGATATTTGACCTCAATAACAGGTGACATTATTGTGGCACATCAGTAAAGCCTTACATATAAATATAAAAGGTGGCAGACATCATTTAATGAATTTTAACTGAATGAGTTTGTTTCACTCTTAGACCAGCAGGGGTACCAAATCTATGAAGACTGCTGCAATAAGTAAATTAACTCTCTCATCGATTGTCTGAATGAATATGATAATAACAATCTTATTCCTATCAGCTGTCAATCACTGTTATGATTCACATATTCATTAATTATTGAATAAACTATATTTTTTGGAGGAGTTAATGATGAATGTTCCTCAAGATGCTTGCTCACCCTCCTTCAAATTGGAAAGACAAGTAATTACGATCTATCAATATTCAAAAGAACAGTTCAGCGCCCCACGACTTTACTGCAAACAGTTACAACCTTGACTTTACATCAGAAAGAACAAACATTAAAGAAGTGACTAACTGCATCAGTTAGGGTTTAAACATGTATTCAGCTCAAACACATCGCTGCAGTTATTATCCAGTGGAAAGCCCTTACCTGCTGGCAGTTAAATCAAAGTGGTTGCTTTTTTTTGGCAGGGCAGTGTAGTTTTACACACCGTCTTATTTGACTTTCTCAGGACTTGAAACAGTTTTTTGGGGGCAGACCCCCACAAAGAAAAAAATATATACACACATACAAGGTCATCTTAACAGTTTTGTATGCTCATCCGTGAGCAGAGCATCAAGTTGACATAGGCCTAAACAAATGATTGTAGGCCTAGTGCATTCACCACGAATCATTTTTTTGTGCCCACAACTTCAAACCTCTCCCTCAAGTAAGGCCATGGATGCGGGATGTCTTGCTGGAGGTCTGATGACTCGCCTCCTCGATGTTATCTTCATTTTCAGTCCTGTCGCTGACTGTACTAGCGTTACTCTTGGACATTATGCCGTTAACAATAACGTCTTGAAGTATGTTTTCCTGATCATACTTGAATACTTTTAATCAAGTACAATTTTCAATGCGGTACATTTTCTTACAATGTAGTATTTGTACTTCTACTTAAGTAAAGGATATGAATACTTCTTCCCCCACTCACTGATTGACTCACTTAATATTGAGCTCATAAAGCTCTTGCTATAAGGATCCAAGAATTTATATACAATAATGTCATTGTTAGCTAATGAATGTTTCCATGCTGAACAACGGCAACATGACAACGTTTTCATTGGTCCCTCTTCTTTAGAGAAGACCAGGAAATGATGGATACACGGATCGTGTTCAAATCAATAGGCACGCAATGACTCTAAATAATAATGATCACGCCACCAAACACACATTCAAACTAAAGGAACCAGCCTGTTTGGGAAATGTGAGAAGTAGAAAGTACAGGTATTTGTGTTCAAAATGTAAGAAGTAGAAAGTACAGGTATTTGTGTTCAAAATGTAAGAAGTAGAAAGTACAGGTATTTGGGTTCAACATGTAAGAAGTAGAAAGTACAGGTATTTGTGTTCAACATGTAAGAAGTAGAAAGTACAGGTATTTGTGTTCAAAATGTAAGAAGTAGAAAGTACAGGTATTTGGGTTCAACATGTAAGAAGTAGAAAGTACAGGTATTTGTGTTCAACATGTAAGAAGTAGAAAGTACAGGTATTTGTGTTCAACATGTAAGAAGTAGAAAGTACAGGTATTTGTGTTCAACATGTAAGAAGTAGAAAGTACAGGTATTTGTGTTCAACATGTAAGAAGTAGAAAGTACAGGTATTTGAGTTCAACATGTAAGAAGTAGAAAGTACAGGTATTTGTGTTCAAAATGTAAGAAGTAGAAAGTACAGGTATTTGTGTTCAAAATGTAAGAAGTAGAAAGTACAGGTATTTGTGTTCAAAATGTAAGAAGTCAAAGTAAAAAGTCGTCAGAAAAATAAGTAGTGGAGTAAAGTACTGATACCAGACAAATGTACTTAACGAAGTATTTGTACTCCACTACTTCCCACCTCTGCACTCAGCTACATCGTAGAATATAAATTGTCCCTCTGCAGCTCTGAGAAACTACAAAGTGAGCTTAAATGGGACAGTTGCTGTTATCTAAAAATAAAAAGACACTGTTCAGAAACTGATGGGTGGGATCAAGCAGCAGGAAACAACACTTCAAATGCAGAATAAGGCCCAATCCCAAACCACGCCCTACACCCTACACACTACCCCTCCGTTTGCGCGTTCGCGCGGAGGGTCCGCCACATTATAAGTGCTGTTCCAAACCAACGAGTGTGGAGCGGTGTGGAGGGGGAGTGGGCTATCAAGCCCTCAAACAGCGAAGGCTCGTCTCAATACCCCTCCTCGTCTCCTCTCTTCCCCTCCTCCGGGACTTGACCCGGAAATCGTTCAAGACACGCCATGTTGAAGGACGTCCCAATAGCTGAAATGCACACGGAGGAGTCGAGGAGGGGTGAGGGAGGAGACGAAAGCCCAATCCCAAACCACTCCCTCGACCCTACCCCTCCGTGACGGAGTGAACTCCGTCTGTAGCCACACTCGCAGCTGAATGAGGCTCCCTCCTGTCAGATGGAGGGAGTAAATACAGCGGCAAGCTTTGGGACAAACTCCCCTCTCTCCGGCAGAAACAGGAAATGCCGTAACTGTATGTAACAACGGTTTCAAATCAGCATCTCTTAGACAAAAAATGTAAATTAATAACTCAAATAAAACTCCAAACATCTTTCATTGTGTTACTTTTTTGTAAAGCTCTTTTAGTTTTAAACCTGATGTTTATAAGCTTCTTAGTTTTTGCAACAGTCTGTAAATATACACAACTTTATAATAAAATGCACACATTTACCTTTTTCTAGACTAAACACAGGTACGATCCTAAGTTAAAAAAATATGAGGTTATCATGAGGTTGTTAACATCGCAATTTATCAGTGGATGTTTGCTGGAACTACTTGTAAACAGCGTGTTTCCTGACGGACACACACAGCGTGACTCCGGTCAGGTAGAGACCAGTCTCAAGTCAGCACCGATGCAGACTCGCTGTTTGAGGGCTTGATAGCCCACTCTAGTGATGGGAATTATGGCTCTTTGAAGGGAGCCGGATCTTATGGCTCCGTTCCTTTCAAAGAGCCGTTCAAAAGAGCCGTTCAAAAGAGCCGTTTTTTTTAAGGTTACTAGGTTTATTTGCAAAATAATCACCAGGATAATGATTGACTGTATTGCCAGACCTAATGTCAATAATCGGCATTGTAAACATCACACAAGGTGGCGCCATATCCATGTCATCATGTCAGTGAATGTACTTTGAATTTACCCTCTGTATGTGTTAAGTAAATAAAGTTGCCTTGCCTTGAATGAAATTCATGCAACTCTTAATATTAGATACTGTGTTTTTAAGTGGCGATGGAGATTATTTGTTGATCCTGCTTTAAAGGATATTTTGCCTTTACAAATGGTGCGCTTTATCACTGCCTGGGTTTTGGTTGAAGTGAATCCAAATGCTGCTGCGTTTTCGCGTTTGGCTCATTTTCCATCCGAAAAACACGTTGTCTACCTGTCCTGTACCACTTGTTATGACTTCTCTCTCTCGCGTATTCCGTTAAAACCCACCCCATCTCACTCCTCGTGCTGAAACCTACCAAACAGAGTAGGGGCGGATCTTCACAGAATACGTTTGGGGAACAAAATCAAGCTTTTTAAAAGGCGAGTGGATTTTGGCAGGCAGTGAGTGCGGACCAACGATTGAACGATAACAAGAACGGCTCTCACCAAGTAGGACTCGGTTCCCCTCGTTCGTACCAAAGAGCCGTTCAAAAGAATCGGCTCGTTCGCTACCGACACATCACTAGCCCACTCCCCCTCCACACCTCTCCACACTCGTTGGTTTGGAACAGCACTTAATGTGGCGGACCCTCCGCGCGAACGCGCAAACGGAGGGGTAGTGTGTAGGGGTAGGGTGTAGGGCGTGGTTTGGGATTGGGCCGAAAGGGAGGATACACGAGAGCAGACTACGCGGAAGTGTTTTCACTACTCGCGTATAAAAGCCCCCACCTTCACAGCTGGTCGATTTCAAGAGAGGAAAACGGAGAACTGGAAGAATGAGTGGAAAAGCGTCACATACATGTATAAGTGCTCACAGCTCCGTGGGAATTATTATGTGCAATTCATTTCTTAAGGTTATACTAACAATTTAAGTCATGTTTAATGATCTTGAACGTCACTAAAACATAGCTATTAAGAAAGCTATTTCATAAATGGCTAGATCTTGATAAATAACAATTATTTGTTTTGTTTTGTGTTAAAATATTGAGTGTGGGGATCGACAGGACACACATGTTCAGAGTAAAGGCTTTCACATTATTATAATTATAATTGTATTGAAATGTACATTTTACACCAAAACGGAACACAAAAGCAGGAACAACCATCATACATTGAATTCCTTGACTAACAAGAGAAAGATTCATCATTTAAATACATATTTAACAACAAATGGGCCGGTTCTAAGGGGTTATTCAGTTAAGCCCGATGAGAGGGGATACAGCTGTGCACATGTCATCATTAACAGACGTCGTTTAAGAGTGACGTTTGAGTGAACGAGGACATCCCAATTAATACCTGAGGACTCCTCTGTCCTCGCGTCACCTCCTCGTGTCTCTCGCTCGCATCTTACGGAGGCGGAGCTAAGACGCAAGGGAGGGACGCGAGTGAGGGAAAGGAGGAGTCGAGGAGGGGTATTGAGACGAGGGTTGCATTCGAATAGTCCATTTAGCTTAGGAACCTTCCTAACGGAGTGAAATGACCCGGAAGTCCCTCAGTGGCAGCCATGATAAGTGCCGTTCGAATTCTCTAAATTAAAAGGAAAGGAGGTTTCAAACTTCCTTTATAACCTCCTTTAGCCTAGGAACCACTGGACCTCCCTAACCGAAAGGAGAGGAGAAAATGCTGCCCCACAATGCCTTGCGGCCGCAGCATTTGCCGTCACACAACAGTCGGCCGTTCACGGAAACAACCGATTATGAACGAGAAATGATATCATGAAAGTTACGGTGCTTATTAAGCATTTTAAAACGTATGTGGTAAGTTGCCAAAGTGCTTTGTTTTGAACGTTCATCAGTATTATAATCAAAAAGAGAAATATGAACGTTAGTTTTTACTGAAATGATCAAATAAAGTCAACATTTCACAGTCTTTACTGAGCTGTGTGGGGTTTGTTCAACTTTTAAAAGATGTTTGAATGGTGATATACACAGTGAGATGTTAAGGACTAACGTTTATAATAAATACATTTGTATTGATTTTAAGATCTTTTCATACAATCATATGTATTGGGATCATTTGTATTAATGTGGACCGGAGGGAGAGGGTGACGAGCATAAGTTTCACTTTCCTTTTTTATTTCAATTCCAACTTTGGTCATGAAGAATATGTTTCTCTGTTGTCCCCGTTCATAAAGCATAAAACAACAGCACCAGAGCACGGTGCAGAGTCTCTAGATGAGTTTACAGTAGTCCCTCGTTCTTATTAAACATCCATGTTGTAGTCCGCTGTATAGAAAACTGTAGTTTCCATAGTTTCCCCACAGCAGCAGGCGCACATTTATGACCTCTGCTGGCGCATCATAAACACGTCGGATAGTGAAAGTGCAGTCGGATTCTCTAAAGTGCCGCAGTCTCTTCTCCTAAATCCTTTTGAATTCTCCTATCCACTATCCCTTAACCCCATGACGTTTCACTCCGAGGTCAAGGAATAGACGATAGGGTTAGAACTTAGGAGCTGTTTTTTTGGAGTATTCGAACGCAACCGAGGCTCCAGTCTGCATCGGTGCTGACTGGAGACCAGTCTCTACGCTGTGTGTGTCCGTCAGGAAACACGCTGTTTACAAACAGTTCCAGCAAACATCCACTGATAAACTGCGATGTAAACAACCTCATGATAACCTCATATTTGTTTAACTTAGGATCGTACCTGTGTTTAGTCTAGAAAAAGGTAAATGTGTGCATTTTATTATAAAGTTTTGTATATTTACAGACTGTTGCAAAAACTAAGAAGCTTATAAAAATCAGGTTTAAAACTAAAAGAGCTTTACAAAAAAGTAACACAATTAAAGATGTTTGGAGTTTTATTTGAGTTATTAATTTACATGTTTTGTCTAAGAGATGCTGATTTGAAACCGTTGTTACATACAGTTACGGCATTTCCTGTTTCTGCCGGAGAGAGGGGAGTTTGTCCCAAAGCTTGCCGCTGTATTTACTCCCTCCATCTGACAGGAGGGAGCCTCGTTGAGCTGCGAGTGTCACTCCACGGAGTTCACTGCGTCACGGAGGGGGAGTGTGTAGGGCGTGGTTTGGGATTGGGCCTACATCTCACTGAAGAAGGCAGATCAACCCGAACATCTCAAACACACACTCCACAAACATCTTCCGTTTTTATCAGTGTGTGTAATATGAGTGTTTGTCAGTGAAGCTTAGAAGATTGTTTTAATATTCCAGATGTCAACCTTACATCAAAATGTGCAGGTTTTCATAAAAAAGGACGATATCATATTTGGGTAACACTTTATATTAAGGTAAACTTATTCACCATCAACTAGTTGTTAATTAACATAATAATAGTAATAATACATGTTATTTATATAGCTATTTTTCTGGGGTAAGGAAGATAAATAACAACATGCATATAGAGTCAAACTACTAGCTTGTTTGTTATGAACAAGACTTCACTTTAAAATAGGGAACATATTCTGAGTTTGAAATACCACATTTTGAGTTATTTTGACACAATTAACACTTGTAGTTTCATGTCTTGTTATATAAGAATAGACAATATTTGTTAAGTGTAATTATGGGAGAATTACTATTCTTGTGGTACTACTGCCTTATTAGGCCCATATTGAGCAGAGCATATTAAGACCAAAACTCATGTTCAACAACTTCCTTACTTGCAATAAATCAGCACTAATTAGAGGGTTATTGAGGAAAAACTCTCAACTAATGGCTTATTACTTGTAGAATATGGTCATGTAGAATAAGGCATTAATAAGAGTTTTATAATGACTAATAAAGAGCCAATATACTGCTAATATGCATGTTAATTAACAACTAGTTGATGGTGAATTTGTGTACCTTAAAGGTAGGGTAGGTAAGAATGGAGAAACCAGCTTGAGTGCGCTAGAATTTGAAAGTACGCAGCCGAAAAAAATCTGCCCCTTCCTTCAGACTTCCTTACAGAGCCCCTCCTCCAACACACACGAACCAAGCCCCGAGGAAGTGCGCCGGACTCTGAGGAACATATTCGTTGTGGCCAAACGGCGGTACTACACTTCCGTATCAGTCCCTGGGCCCAGAAACACATTCTCCCATTGACTAACATTGGGAAAGAGACGTCTGTAAATCGTTGGATAATTTTTTTTAAACTAAATAAACTACCCAGTTTGAACATTTGTATAGCCCTTATTAAAACATTCGGTCCTCAAATTGTAAAATGTGCTAATAACGTTATTCTGAGAGTTATTTGCCTCGGCATTATGAACGCGCATCTAACCCACGGGACCGCGCCGCCCGGCACGTTCATGTGACGTGTTCAGTACTACATGAGTTTTACCTTTACCAATGGATGCACAATAAGAACGGATGATATGATTATATGAATACTTTCGTGACGTTTCGCTCTCTCAGAAGTTGGGCCATTTTGTCTTCATGCGCCAATGAGCAACTCTCATAGGAATGAACGAGGCCCCGCTTCCCACGCTGTATCCAGTTCTTATTATACATCCATGACACGAACGCGCACATGACCAATGAGGGCATGAGATAAGTTTGTGCACGAGATGGAAGGCTGACAGGCAGGTAGGCCATCCAGTTATTTTAGCCGGGCCGGCTCAGATGATTGGTCGTGCTTTTTACAGCACCACGGCTTCCACAGATGAATTGTTTTAATGTATTTATTGTCAAAGCATTTAATGTAGTGATGGGAATTATGGCTCTTTGAAGGGAGCCGGATCTTATGGCTCCGTTCCTTTCAAAGAGCCGTTCAAAAGAGCCGTTTTTTTAAGGTTACTAGGTTTATCTGCAAAATAATCACCAGGATAATGATTGACTGTATTGCCAGACCTAATGTCAATAATCGGCATTGTAAACATGACACAAGGTGGCGCCATATCCATGTCATCATGTCAGTGAATGTACTTTGAATTTACCCTCTGTATGTGTTAAGTAAATAAAGTTGCCTTGCCTTGAATGAAATTCATGCAACTCTTAATATTAGATACTGTGTTTTTAAGTGGCGATGGAGATTATTTGTTGATCCTGCTTTAAAGGATATTTTGCCTTTACAAATGGTGCGCTTTATCACTGCCTGGGTTTTGGTTGAAGTGAATCCAAATGCTGCTGCGTTTTCGCGTTTGGCTCATTTTCCATCCGAAAAACACGTTGTCTACCTGTCCTGTACCACTTGTTATGACTTCTCTCTCTCGCGTATTCCGTTAAGACCCACCCCATCTCACTCCTCGTGTTGAAACCTACCAAACAGAGTAGGGGCGGGTCTTCACAGAATACGTTTGGGGAACAAAATCAAGCTTTTTAAAAGGCGAGTGCATTTTGGCAGGCAGTGAGTGCGGACCAACGATTGAACGATAACAAGAACGGCTCTCACCAAGTAGGACTCGGTTCCCCTCGTTCGTACCAAAGAGCCGTTCAAAAGAATCGGCTCGTTCGCTACCGACACATCACTAATTTAATGTATTCATTGCTATCGCGATGTTAAGAGCATTCCATGGAATATAACAAGTGTTTCTGAAGTGAATTACCTACCCCACCTTTAATATAAAGTGTTACCCATATTTGTGAGTTAACAGTGACCTGTCAGTCCATAACTTATTGTTATATATGTTATGAGTTGAACAGGTTAATTTCATCATACAGTTGTTTTGTTTTGGGTCCTTAATTGCATAAATGACACGTGCATGTGCTTCGAGACTATGCATGTGCCACCGCGCTTTCTTGCCTTCAAAATAAAGGCTCAAACACGACTACTCGCAAATGCTTGAGTTGACCTATCAGCTTAATGCTTTGCCTATTTCAAAATAAAACACATTTTCCAAGTGATATAACCCATTTTAGAAATGAAGCACATAAAGGGTTTTTACTATTCATGCTCAACAACATTTTGGGCAGTTAGACTGTATATACAAATAGGCACTTCAACTCTTCAAATTATCTGTTTTTACTTTTTTTATTTCACCACACGGTTAGGGCCAAATTATGCTTTTTTTGAGGATGTGACCAAATACATTTTTTTATTCTGACTTTAACCTCAAAATTCTTCGAACAATAAAAATAGTGAGAAAAAAAAAATCAATCGGATTTTTTTGTGTGGAAAATCTCAGAATTCTGTCAAAATAACATATTAGTTTGTATTCTCATATTGGCCTTAATCCTTCTTGTAACATACAAAGATGTATTTGGGTTAAAATGCCTTTCCCCCGTAGTTGGAGCTTTATTTTGAAAGAAAATCAATCTGACATTTTTTTCTGCAAATAATCTTTTTGATAATTTTCATTGAGATTATTATTAATTGTTTTTATCTCAGAATTCTGACTTTAATCTCAAAATTATATTGTTTTTTCTCATGTAGCCCTAATCCTCCTCCATACACATTACCACATTTTTTAATAACATTTAAAAGAGCCTGAATGGT
Source organism: Trematomus bernacchii (assembly GCF_902827165.1). Taxonomy (NCBI): domain Eukaryota; kingdom Metazoa; phylum Chordata; class Actinopteri; order Perciformes; family Nototheniidae; genus Trematomus; species Trematomus bernacchii. The sequence continues at coordinate 1,641,233 of NW_022987607.1, forward strand.
CCAATGCCCATGTGCAGTAACTATTCTGAACACATTTGAGTACGTATGCGAGTGTATGTATGTATGTTGTGTCTAAATGTTTACAAAAATGACAATAAAAAAAGTATTACAAAAATAAAAACAATTTCAACACAATTTGAGCTTCATTTTGAAATCTCCAACCGGAAGTCACGTTTCCTCCTCTCTCTCTCTCTCTCTCTCTCTCTCTCTCTCTCTCGTGTCGTCCCCGCCCGACCGCATCAGTCTCTCTGGGCAGAGAGAGGGGAGTAAAACCGAGGAGGAGAAACGTGCTTTCTGCAAAAAAGAACTACATACCCTTCTTCCAACGTTACGGGACATTTTGGACTTTTATTTCTTATTCTTTTTAAGGTTTAACTTCCGCTCGTCCGAAATGAAGGCAGTAAACAGTCGCGCCTCCACAGTGGGCAGAAACCCCTTCATTCACGAGCTGACATTCACCATGACAGAAAAGATAAAGGTAAGACAATAAAGGTGAATACTGATGAAAATATGACCTGTAATTCTAGGTAAAATGCATGCTTAGAAGATACTGCAAAGTGCATTGTTTGTGTCATGTGTTTATGAGTCAACTCGTGAGTTCTGACTGACACTTGTTTGGTATTTACACTCTGATGGTAACTTCTTGTACACTTATATATAATAAATGTCCTTTAACATGCTTCAGTTTATTAGTTTATGACCACAGACAGAGATGCAGTCTTTTGTCTATCTAGGAAATGTAGTTCAACCAGTTTTTCTTGTAGTCAGTGATAGGCTGATATATATTTATTGGTAGTTTAGACTTTAGAGGATGTCAACAAACTATTTAAAGTGTAACTATATAAAGTGAAACTAAATGTTTCACTTTCACTCACACACACACACACACACACACACACGCACACGCACACACACGCACGCCAACTCCCTCACGCACACAACACGCGCTTGCACAGAAACACACACACACACCCATTTAGATTCATGAATGTTAGACTTACTACAGATCTTATTTTTCATTTTTTAGAAAGAATTGACTTAGTCTTTGTGGCTTATAAATCCTAAAAACAATCTTTTACATTTGATGTATTAACTGTTAGCCCCTGAGAACAGTTGTTAGTGTCAGAGATAACATCAACACCTGTGCATGTGTCTCAGATAAAGGAGAGAAACCATCCGTTTTCTCATTTTCCCTCTTCCATCACATGATGCCATTCTGCCCTACATACAGCAGCAGATAGGAATATGATATAAATACGCTCCATTATATCTGAGTGTCATTATTAGGCCAGCCACTACCCCACATTCTTTTGATTGTATCTGCCAAGCTTTACTGGAATCTTGATTTGACCACATTTCCATTTGATGTTTATATCCGCCCACATTTCGACAATTGGATGCAAGAATAAGCACTCAGATTTGTGTGTTTTTCCCATCCATTACACTGACCATTATAACATGCACTTGACTCTCTCTCTCTCTACTTCACTGTGTCGGCACACACACTGTTTACACTGGGGTGTTAGCTCAGGGCTAAACAAGCTAACAACATTTCATGTGTTAGCAGAAAGTAGTTCTCATTACCACGGATCAGTTTCCTGGATAGCATACCAGCAGTGAGTGAGTTAAAGTCAACGTTAAAGGTCCCCTATTATACTGTTTTTCATCAATATATCACAGGTCTCAGATATATACAGAACATGTCTCTGATTGGCTGAAACACCAAACAGATCATTGCAGCATCCCATAATCCCCTCTGTTTCAGCCCTGTTTCAAAAGTGCTGATTCTCTGTCTGTTACTTAAAGCCCGAGACACACCAAGCCGATTTTGGCCGTCGATGGATGTCAAGGCCAACGATGAGCGTCCTGTCGCCCTACTCAGATTGGCCGAAAACCAATCGGCCAAAGGCTGTCGGTCAAATAAATCACTCTGATTGGCTGTTCAGCTAGCGAATCAGTGCATGAGAAGCGAAACGGAAGAGAGGGACCCAAACAAACGATTAAGAAGGCAAATCTGAGATTTCATTTAACTCCAGCTCTCGACACAGGTTCGGGAAAGCCCCATGAGCTTCTCGCTGTAGAGTGAAAATGGAACGCACGCTATTTGTTATTTGTTTATATCACGCAGTCTGTTCTTCTTCTCTCGGTGTATCACGCAGTCTGTCTTCCGGTTGTTGCCTCTTTTGAATGACGAATACACACTACCGCCGCCTGCTGGTAAGGAGAGTTATTGCCACTCACGCATGCGCAGTGAGTACGTGCTACTTGGCCGTCGGCTGAAGTCTTTGTGGTGTGTTCCAGTGCGACTGTTGGCCAAGACGCAGAGACGTGAGGCGACACAACAGTCGGGTCCGTCGGTGTCAGTTCTTTGGTGTCAGCTTGGTGTGTCCCTACCTTTAAATGAAAATAAGGAGCCCCTCTGAGAGATATTTGGTTAAAAAGAACACAATGGTGCTCTAGGAGGAGATTCAGGTGATAAGGTGGAGGGGGGGGGGGTTACCTTAGTTGGTGATTGGCTAATGGTTACACAAGACAAAACATCGTTATGACATCATAAAGAGGCCAAAATCTGATCAGCTCATTTTCAGACAGGTTTTTATAAAAATGGATCAGGACAAAAAGAGAGAGAATCTTTGTTCCTGAAACTTTCAGAGTCTCTTTCCACAGAGGGGACACATGTTGATGTAGAAGAGACATGAAGAAGAGGGGACACATGTTGATGTAGAAGAGACATGAAGAAGAGGGGACACATGTTGATGTAGAAGAGACATGAAGAAGAGGGGACACATGTTGATGTAGAAGAGACATGAAGAAGAGGGGACACATGTTGATGTAGAAGAGACATGAAGAAGAGGGGACACATGTTGATGTAGAAGAGACATGAAGAAGAGGGGACACATGTTGATGTAGAAGAGACATGAAGAAGAGGGGACACATGTTGATGTAGAAGAGACATGAAGAAGAGGGGACACATGTTGATGTAGAAGAGACATGAAGAAGAGGGGACACATGTTGATGTAGAAGAGACATGAGGAAGAGGGGACACATGTTGATGTAGAAGAGACATGAAGAAGAGGGGACACATGTTGATGTAGAAGAGACATGAAGAAGAGGGGACACATGTTGATGTAGAAGAGACATGAAGAAGAGGGGACACATGTTGATGTAGAAGAGACATGAAGAAGAGGGGACACATGTTGATGTAGAAGAGACATGAGGAAGAGGGGACACATGTTGATGTAGAAAAGACGTGAACAAGTGGATTTAGTATAATAGGTGACCTTTAAATACAGTTGTTGCACATTAAAGAAAGACCTTTTAACAGCAAGGTATTTGCTCGAGGCCAGACATTACGGTGAAAGTGCGACACTGTGCTGCTTTAAGACGGACAGCTGTGGCTTCGTACTAAATCAAACTCTGAAATCGATGGTTTCTCACGGCTGGCTTCTCACATCCATCAAGCAATGGATCAATATGTTCACATGCTTAGTGATTGGTGACGTCTGCTGACATGATGGAGTCCAACTGACCGAGTGAATGTGATATTTCATCTGTTTCATGGTAATATGAAGGTGGAGTTAAATGCACTTCATTGTTTTTGCTAACACATGGATCCAGAACAATAACTAAAGACAGTTTTGAAGTAGCATGTGATCATAGAGTTGTGGTTTTCCTCATCGTTGCTGTCGTCACAGTCAACTGTTAGAATTTCTTGATTGTTCATCAGTTAGGCGTTTCTTTTACTGGAAGCCAAATGATCCTCTGAGGTCTCCTCTCTAAAAGCTGGAGATTAAAACCAGCACAACTATAAAGAAGTGTCATGTGTCAAAGATAGTGTTTCTCAGAAAGGTGATATGCCTCCATTACAGACGGCAAAATAAAATACGCCATAACCTCTCGTTAAATTACAGATTTGTTTTGTTACAATTTGTTTTCTACACAACTGAACAAAATAAATAGTATAGGTTTTGTTGTTTTTAGACCTTTTTTAAATCAGGAATTTCACATATTGTACTTTCAAACTCACAAGGATTTTCAATTGACCGCTTGTCTTTCTTCCAAAAGAAAGAGATTGAACCATGATGTTGCAGCACCGAAAACCATTATCACATAAGAGCATAACCTTTCTTTGATTTCTCGCTACGAAACTGAACCAAAAGCACACATGTCTTGTTGTTTTGAGATATTTGAAATCAGGAATTATGCATATTACACCTTCAAGACTTACAATTGAAATTGCCAGCTTGCCATTCTTCCAAAAGGAATTCCCTCAAACAGGTCGCAAGAGGAGGAAGTGCTCTCCCTGCCCATCAGGTTGATCTGTTTCTCTGTAGCCTCAGGGCCTAAAGGTGCCTGTTTTCATTCAGAAATAAAACACACAAAGCTCAGCGCTCAGGAAATTGTCTTTTATGAGGGCAACACAGAGAAAAGTGGTAAAACCCATTCTGCCTTGTTGTCTTTTGCAGGCTCTCCCCACAGTAAACCCTGCTTTTTACTCTTGGCTTTGTAAAGACTTAACCACTAGACTTTCGCTTGCTGAATGCTGTCAAAAGTCTTCATTAGTCTGTGCTTTTTTAATGGATTTTACAGTAGATTGTAAATAGTTGTGTGTCTCGGCCAGATGACCGTCCAGTGAAGGTAAACTGGAACATGTGTGTGTCTCCAAATGCCTTTTTATGTGGCAGGGAGGTGTGTTTTTCCACCTCACACATGTGTGAACTGTGGGACTGTACACACACACACACACGCACACGCACACGCACACACACGTTTTTCTGACGACTTTTACTTCTTACATTTTGAACACAAATACCTGTACTTTCTACTTCTTACATGTTGAACACAAATACCTGTACTTTCTACTTCTTACATTTTGAACACAAATACCTGTACTTTCTACTTCTTACATGTTGAACCCAAATACCTGTACTTTCTACTTCTTACATTTTGAACACAAATACCTGTACTTTCTACTTCTTACATGTTGAACACAAATACCTGTACTTTCTACTTCTCACATTTTCCAAACAGGCTGGTTCCTTTAGTTTGAATGTGTGTTTGGTGGCGTGATCATTATTATTTAGAGTCATTGCGTGCCTATTGATTTGAACACGATCCGTGTATCCATCATTTCCTGGTCTTCTCTAAAGAAGAGGGACCAATGAAAACGTTGTCATGTTGCCGTTGTTCAGCATGGAAACATTCATTAGCTAACAATGACATTATTGTTCTATTCATATAAAGGGAGGTCAGGTACTCTTTAAAACAGCTGCTAGTTATGGGTACTTTTTACTTAAAGGTCCCATGTCATGCTTTTCCGGTTATTACCCGTCCCCTTGTGTGTTATGAAGGTTTTTATGCATGTAAACGGTCTGCAGAGTAAAAAACCCTGAAAGTACACCCTGTAGCGAGTAAAACTCTAACACAGAAAAGACCTCCCCAAAACGCCTCGTTGGAGATTTCTCATTTTCTTCCTGGGTACTCTGACGTGGGGATACCCAGAGGCCGCACCCTCTGCCAGCCTTTCACAAAACAAAGCTTCCCAAACCTTTCAGCGATTCATGCCGGATATATACAGTGTAGGGCACTGAAGAACGATGCTGTTCCTACTTTGTTTGGACCAGCGGGAGATTCGGGTACACAACCTGTAAGTATTCATTGTTGTTTGTGTATTTATGATGTTTAAAACAAACAAGGTATCTACCACGACTATTAAATGGGTAAACGTTTTTCGGGCTACTACGTTGGGATGGTGGAGAAATGCTCTCCGCAGACCCATTCTCACAGCGTTATAAACCTTTTCTTACTCAATATCAAGCCACACTTATTGTTTTTACTTCGGCTGTGAGTGTTTGCTCAGGATGAGTTTCGCTTGTTCTCGCTGTATCGCCGACACGGAAGCCTGTCTGCTCCTGCAGCAGCCCGCAGCAGTGTGTGTGCGAGCAGCAACGAGCCTGTCAGCTTCTCGACCAATCAGAGCACACTGGGCTCACAGGGAGGGGGGGGCAGGAGCTCGAACAAGCCGTTTAGGACAGAGAGTGAATACCGGTGAATACACATACTACAGAGATGCTGTATGAGAAACCAATGTGAGTTTGGAAAATTGCACAGTATACATCTATTCTAGTATACCTCAACAATGGAATTATGATCAGTAGAAATGGCCATGACATGGGACCTTTAAGTACATTTCAAAGCCCAAACTTCTTTACTTTTACTTGAGTAAAGAAGTTTAGTCAGTCCTTCTACTTTCACCAGAGTATCTTTAAACATGAGTATCTGTACTTCTACTTGAGTAAAGGATGTAAACAATGCCTGCACAAAGTTGCATAGACGCCTCTGGCTTATATATGACTGCATGGGGTGTGTGTTTTTCTAGCTGCCTGTCATATTGAAACAACTCTTGCTGATTGATGCATAAAAACATCCTTCCTGCCGGCCCTCAGTCTTCCTGGAGATTAGTTTTTCTAACTTCTAGCAAACATGTTCAGTATCATACGACACAAACTAGGTCAGCAAGTTGAGCAGAAAGACAGTAGCCGAGTCACACATTGTTGAACACTGAACATCACACACACTGAACATCACACACACACATCACACACACATGGCTGACAGCTCTTTAGCATGCAGACAAAAATACCTGCAAAGACATTTGATATGGACCCTTTGGAAATCTCAATACGTATATAAAAAGGTCAGATATTTTGGGCTATTTCTGCTTTAAAGCCTCTCCTACTGGAACACCTTTTGGTTGTTCTAGGCAATGAATAAACAGTAGATTCTAGATACACGGCTATATCCCTTTTACGTGATTCATTATATATAGTTCAGAGTATATTGTACATTTCTTCCTGGCAAAAACACATATTTAATACCAGGTGTTAGTTGAAAGGTGTTCATGGCTCAAAACTGTCTTTTAGGATTCAGCTTTGTGTTGCAGGAATGGAAAGTGTAGTTCCTGTTTTCTTATATGTTGTGTATTTGAGATACTATGCAGTTATAGATTAGCATAATAATGAGTATGTGACATAAACCAGTTAACGTCCCCACCCTCAACACCTGATTTACAAAATACCAGAACTGCTGCTGCTATTTTCACGGTCTTCACACGTTGTTAACACCCAGTAAATCTCACACACACATACACATACACATACACACTCACTCACTCACTCACTCACTCACTCACTCACTCACTCACACCAGCATTAGTGCATCGCTGGCTGCTTCTAGTAACTTTTACAGCAATATCATTTATTTTCAGTGCACGTGTTCCTGTTTGCAGTCCTTCTCCCTTATATGATAAAATGGTCTCGATGATGGCAACAAAAAGCCAAGAATTAGCTGCTAATTCCTCAAAATGGTTGCCTTCTTCATGCTGTAGAGCCCTGTGTGGAACAGGTTCTTCTACCTTTGTCTAGAACTTGGTGACCTGCTTGTCTTCACTCCCTTCTTGACACAAAGCCATAGTAGTCCATTGGAGTATGCAAGTGAGCGCATTCATTTATTTAATGTATTTAATGTATTTAATGTATTTATTTTATTTATTTTATTTATTTTATTTATTTTATTTATTTTATTTATTTTATTTATTTTATTTATTTTATTTTATTTATTTTATTTATTTTATTTATTTTATTTATTTTATTTATTTTATTTATTTTATTTATATATTTTAAATTTCATTAAATAAACAAGTAAATACAATCAAATAAAAACATGCAACTTACAGCAGACATCTTAATAAAAAACACAAAACCAATAATACAAAACAAAACAAAACAAATAAGAACCTTTGTCTTTACTCTTTTCTGACAAACACCCTAAAGCTATATGACAATCAGTATTTTGTGTGAGTGCTTCCTGAAATCCGAGAACACCTCCTTTTGCTCATTAAAACAATTAAAACAGGGCAATTAGCCTTCCCTGCAGGTATAGAGCACTTAAATATCGTATAGGACTCTGCAGGGGGCGTGGTGACGTCTCTATGGACAAGTATGTAAGGGAACTATAGAGAGGCGAAGTCCCTCCCTTTCCTCCATGGGACCTTATTTCGGAAAAAGTATGTATTGAAGTCAATGGAGAGAGAAAGATTATCTCTCGATCCCGTTTGAATTGTACCACGAATTACACATATGATGTTTGTGAATTTAAAAGATAATTTTGCAAGTCAAAAAAATAAAAATGTGCCGTAAAACTGAAGTAACACTTTTTTTTGTGTGAAACCGCTCAATGAGCTACATCTCCCGTCTCGCACCACACACCCAGACGGCCGTCACGTTGGCACATTTCACTTCTTTCTTTCAGACTGAGGCGGAAAGTATTAAAAGAGGTGAAAATCACTCCAAGTCTGGGCATGTTGAGAGCTGTACATACACACAAGGGGAGTTAGTCGGTTCCTAAGAGCCAGCATGCGGGACCGGGACTCTGGGATTTGTAGTCTTTCTAGTTGCGTATTTTTCATAATATTATATTTCAACAGTTTTACGACAAACTTTGACTTTTTTGACATGGAAATAATTTTTTAAGATTGACAAACATCATATGTGTAATTCGTGGCACAATTCAAACGGGATCGAAAGATAATCTTTCTCTCCCCATTGACTTCAATACATACTTTTTCCGAAATAAGGTCCCATGGGGCGGAAGTAGATGGGCGGGACTTCGCCTCTCTATAGGTTAGTATCACAGCAGGTCTGAACAAGACGATAAGCAACATTTAAATTAATGAATTTCATATCAAATAATAATAATACATTTGATTTATATAGCACACTTTAAAGACAACGTCATCTCAAGGTGCTTCACAAAGCTATAAGGATAAAATAATAAAATAAATAAAATAAAAAGATATCTAAAGGAGCATATTGAATAAAATATGGTAATATTAAAAAAAAATGCATCCAGTTGTCTGTGGAATTGATCCAACTGTAATAGATGTAATCATATTATTGCCATTTGGTCAAGTCCAATGGATTCCTAGGCCCCCAAAACATAAGTTTAGACAAAACAATTACTTGTATAAATTATGAAGGAGTTAGGGTATTTTAAGGAATTTTCGGCCATCTTGGACGCCATCGTGAAAATTAGACCTTTGTAGTGGTCAGATTTTGGTAGACTTATGGCACATTTCCACTACAGCGCGGTTTAAGCGTGCCGTGCCCGCCCGGCCCGTTTTTGGTTGCGTTTCCACTAGGCGTAGTTCCGGCTAGCGGGTACTTTTTCACAGTTTTCTGGCTCTCCATAATCGAGGTTCTTTCTGGGCCAACAACCGGGCTGAGTATGCTAAACTAGAGAGAGAATGACTGGCAACTACAACACAATGAACATATTTGACCGTGATTTAATTGTAATACACGTTTCAAAATAATGCTGAAGTAACAACATACTGATACCGGTTAGTAAAAACCATGAATTAATGCTTTGACAAGTCTGCAGACAGACGGCAGGCGAAACACCTTTTAAAATGCGTGTTTTCTGAATGGAGATCGGCTAAGCTAACGTTGTATATGCTCCGACCGTCCACACTCACAACAACGGCCTACAGACATAAATAAACCAGCGACTGTATTCGCCATGACACAGACAGTCTGTGGTTTGTACTTGTTTAACTTGTGTCTAGTTTCTGAACAGATATGAGGAGCTGTGAGCTCTGAGTGCTAACAGCTAACGGCTGATGTTGGTTTTGTGTTTCACATTGAAGATGACGTCACGGCTCCGCCTACACTGCGTTACTATAGTTACTGCCCCAGCTACTAAACTGTAATGGAAACGCAGCATAAAGTGAGCCTGGCCTACCAAGGCCTAACTATACCGTACTAAGCCGAGCGAGGCCCTGCAGTGGAAATGCGCCATTAGTATGTTATTAAGTACACCTGATACTACAATAATCCATTGAGAAACCTTTTGTTGCAATTTTTTTGGGGTCAAACCATATAGCAGGGCTTCTCAAACTCCGGACCAAGGTCCGGATCCGGACCGAACCCTGTGTCCCATTATATTAAAAAAAAAAAAAAAAAAAAAAATTCTGATTCTGATAAATTAATGTACATCAACATGTACGCGCGTCTTGTGTCTGACGCGTTGTGAGAATGAACGTGCATATATATTTACTTGTGTGCGCGAGCGTGACATGCATAGCAGACCGCAAGTTAACCGCAAGATTACCTTGACATACTGTATGTATGTATTGAATGTGTGTGTGTATACAGGGGCGCCGTTTACTGACAGGCAAGGCAGGCAAGTGCTTGGACCAGAAGGGGGCCCCCAAAGAAGGTAGATTAAGAAGGTCCACAGCAACGACAACATGAAACACCCTTTAATTTACTGCAACGACATGTCGGGAAACTCCATGCATAGAGCGCCAAGAAACTGCTTCTTAATTTCAGTTTCGTTTCTCCGCTCGGGGGGGGGGGGGCTTTACTGGCATTGACCAGTGACCTTGTATAAAGTTCACAACTGGACCTTTAATAAAAAAGTTTGAGTACCCCTGCCATATAGAGTGGTGCAGTGACAAGTCCTAAAACCAGGAAGTGAGTCAGCATTTCACCACTTCCTGTTCCCTCGTCTCAGAGCCAATGGGATTTCTCCATAGGATTTTGGAAAATAGCTAGAAATAAGGTCTGTGGTTGAGACACATTGAAGAGACGGATCACGTTTTGTTCTAGGACATTAAATCCATCAGCAGTGACCCCTCTGGTGTTTTCTGAAGAGTTGACGTGTCTGAAAAACGATGGTTGTTACAGAGTGGCTGAATAGGACTACAGAAGTCGTGGAGGCCGTTGTACGTCATTACGCCGAACACGTAAACACTCCTCTAAGTGTGTTTGCCCTGTTCTGCTTGAAAGCAAGTACCTGCCTCCTGCTAACTGTTCAAACAAACGCTTCAACTCGTACAGTTTAGAATCTGTGTGTTTGAATATGGATCTTAAGTTGGCGTGACGTTGAAGTCGTGCTGCTGTACTCCGCTGTAGTTCCTTTATAGCATCACGTTAGCATTTTGCTTCTGGCCATTAGATTTATGATTCTAACATTATAAAAGTAGGGTAGACATGTGGAGATTATCCGGCTGAACAAAACGTGCATTTATCAAACAGGTTCGTTTTCCACAGATCTTATTTCGAGCTCTTTTCCAAAATCCTATGGAGAAATCCCGTTGCTTTTTTGTCGAGGGAACAAGCAGCTTCCTTCCGGGTAAATACGTCATCCCTGCACCGCTCTATTTGCAGCTGACTATAAACAAATATCGTAGTACGGCTGAACTCATCCCAAATAAAGTGACGTTATGTAAAATCACTGAAAATGTCACGCTTTTTTTTCCTACATCCGTTTGTCCCGACTGAAATACTGTATCACAACAACTTTTGCAATTTTAAAGACATTAGTTTTCCCAAAAGGATGAATTCTACCCATAACGGTGATCCCCTAACTTTCCGCCTAGCAACACCTAATTTACTCCTATTTGATTGTACTTAAATATGTTAAAAATGTTCCCTAGAATGTGAATCCTACTGATTTTGGTTATGCTCAACTTCTCTCTAACACAACCAACAAGTCAAAATCGTTACTGGTTTATGAACATCATCGCGATAGTTTACAGATATTCATGTTCCCGGAGCAAAGTATGACTTTTCCTCCAGTTCAGTTGCTGGTTTTTTAATAACACATCTCATAATGTATTGGATGAATTGCCGTGATATTTGGTTCAGCCCAAGTTCCTCAGATGATCGTCAACATTTGTTCCCGTGGTTTTTGATTATTAATTAGATTGTGTATCAGTAAAGTTATACATAATATTAAAAAAGTATAATTTATAATGATTGATTCTTTTGTCTACATGAGTCGACAGCTTATCATATCTCTCTGCTTTGTTTGTCTTGATGGATAAACAAAGACTTTGTGATCAAATGTGATATTAGAAAAAGGGAAATGTAAGTGGTAAAAAACAGACTTTGATGGTATCACTTTGAAATGTAGACTGCTGGAATGAAATCAAAAATAAGAAGTAGTAGGTTGAAATAATAAAAGAAGAAAGGATTTTTGAGGGCTAAAAATATAAGGAGTACAGAATAAAATCACAGCACCCAGAGAATACAACTTTAAAGCTATGTTTAATCTCAGAGTGAGCATGAAGGGAAGTGTATTTTTACATCAGATTTTAAAATAATCAGCGGAGGAAGGGGCTGATGCTGTCATAAAAACACTGGAGATTTGCTCCAAGATTCAAAGGTTTTATTGTCATAAGCACAGAAGCTACAGTATAGAAATGGCAATGAAACTCTTCTGACCTGAGCTCCTCCAACAATGCAACATATATTATACAATGCAAAATACAAAATAGTGCAAAAAGTCTATATACATGTAAATAGAATATGATATGTACAAGAACAGAGTATGAAATTAAATAATGTACATTAAGACAAAATTAAATACGGTTTATTGCGGTGATAACTATTTAGATAGATAAGTAAATTGCAAAATGACAAACATATGTCATCTTGCAGTGTGTGTGTGTGTGTGTGTGTGTGTGTGTGTGTGTGTGTGTGTGTGTGTGTGTGTGTGTGTGTGTGTGTGTGTGTGTGTGTGTGTGTGTGTGTGTGTGTGTGTGTGTGTGTGTGTGTGTGTGTGTGTGTGTGTGTGTGTGTGTGTGTGTGTGTGTGTGTGTGTGTGTGTGTGTGTGTGTGTGTGTGTGTGTGTGTGTGTGTGTGTGTGTGTGTGTGTGTGTGTGTGTGTGTGTGTGTGTGTGTGTGTGTGTGTGTGTGTGTGTGTGTGTGTGTGTGTGTGTGTGTGTGTGTGGTCTATATACATGTAAATATATATATAGACATGTATTTATTAGGATAAACCCCTTGAGATGCCGACAAAAGCAACGTCTTACAGACATACATGAACAAAATAACAGAAAGCAAAGCATGACAAACCACGTACATCTGTTAAGTAAAATTCACGAAGTTATACAATCATTACAATTTGATAGACAGTAGTGTCGAATAGATCAGTTTCATCAAGAGCAGAGCAGCTGAAAGTGAGATGATAATGCAATTCAATTCAAATGTATTTATATAGCCCAATATCACAAATCACATTCGTCTCAGAGGGCTTCACAAATCAACAAACATGAATGATAATGTAAAAACAACATTGAGAATATAGTAAAATGACCAGATAAATGACCAATGAATGGGTACAAAACACAATGACGCTAATACAGTTCAAATACAATAATTCCAGGTCCATGAGGATGTTTAAAAGGGAGTTTAAAACCAGTCCTAACTGTACACTGTACCAAAGAGGAAAGTCTTCAGCCTACTCTTAAATGTGTGGATAATAATAATGATAATGATGATAATGCATGCTTAAACATACCCAATGATGACAGGGATCTAACAGCAGCAGGTCAAGTATTGCAGTCTGTTGGGCCTTTAAACATCAACGCTCCTCTGACAATAGATGTTTTTGCAGAAGGGACAGAGAAATAAATCTGGACTGAGTGTCTAACTTGATAATTTGACGAGTAAGGTACAAAATACTGCTTTAGATAAGGGGGATAGTTAAAGTAAAATACATTTAAATATAAGTTGAAGCCAATTCATTTAATCTTTGAAGGCCATTTAACGTACAATGTGTACGAAAAGGGCAACTGTTAGGAAAAATCTCACTGGTCCCCGGCTTGAGCTTCAATTTTTTTTTTTTTTTTTTTTTTTTTTTTTAACATGTCATTTGTTAGACGCTTTTATCCAAAGCAACTTACATTCAGTACTGTGGACAATCCCCACAGGAGCAATTTGGGGTGAAGTGTCTTGCCCAGGGACACAAGGACATGCTGACTGCAGTTGGACTCAAACTTGCTACCCCCTGATTCGAAGTCCAGCACTTTATCTACTGAGCCACAGCCGCTCAGGATCCATGTATGTGTGATCCTCTCCAGAATGGAAGTAGTCATCACATCCAGAGCATCAACTAGTTCCTGAACAGTGTCCTTCACATGCTGATATCCAAGAGAGGGAGTTACACAGTCACAAGATGGAGGAATAGAAAGCAGTATTCAATGTTTACTTCAGATTAGCTCCACGTCAGAAATGAGCATGCTTGTCATATGTCTATCTCCATAGAGGCTGAATCATCATGTTAATCACATAGCTATCATATGCCTAAAACAGTCCTGATGCTCTTCTAGGTAATCACACATCCTGTCATGTACACAGCTACAGTTGGGATACCTTTGTTATCATGTTACTCTCATATTGGAAGAGGACATTCAGTATTTTCCCAACAGCAACCAAGAACAAATCTGCATAGCCTATTATAGGCTGTGTTAAGTGGAGCAAGATCGTGCATTTTGGTAGACAACATCACAATAGTTCATAATCGGAAGTATAAGGGCCGGCGCTTTCATAAAAACACTGAGATTTCCCTGCCTCCTCCTGAGGAAATGTCAGCGGATCCTCCCAGATGGATTAGTTAGTGATGATGATGAGTGTGTGTGGGGTGGGAGGCGTTAAAGCATCATAAATCTCCCCCATACTGTTTATTTATTAATACAGCCCTGCAGAGTGCACCTGGGATCCTCTGGAGAGAAAACCACGAAGGGAAAGATGGGAGAAACGGGGGGAGGGGATGGATACGATTCCCCAGAGTGGACACGAAAAGCACATCAATGCAAAGTAGGGGGAAACATTTGAAGGTAGCGCAGCGTGATAAATGAAGTCTGTCATCTCTCTTTTCCTCCGTACCCAAATCTCTTAAAACGGGGGAACAACGGAGCTGATCCAGATTTTTGTCCGATATGACGTAATATCTCAAATGTGGGCGGGCTTTACACCCACGGCCCTATCAGAAACGTTGCTATCAGAAACAATGCGCAACGTGTTTTGGATGTAATATGGTCTGTGTTTACATTAGCAAGCATCGCTAACCTGTACTTGAGAGAGTATGTGTAAAGAAAGGAACTCACCTTGTGGTCAACCTGAGAGAGAAAAAGAGTTTGAGCTCCATACTGTTAGATGGATGGATGGATAGATAGATAGATGGATAGATGGATAGATGGATGGATAGATAGATAGATGGATGGATGGATAGATAGATAGATAGATAGATGGATGGATGGATGGATGGATAGATAGATGGATGGATAGATAGATGATGGATGGATGGATGGATGGATGGATAGATAGATAGATAGATGGATGGATGATGGATAGATAGATAGATAGATGGATGGATAGATGGATGGATAGATGGATGGATGGATGGATGGATGGATGGATGGATGGATGGATGGCTGGATAGATGGATGGATGGATGGATGGATGGATAGATAGATGGATGGATGGATAGATAGATAGATGGATGGATGGATAGATGGATAGATGGATGATGGATGAGGATGGATGATGGATAGGATAGATAGATGGTGGATGGATAGATGATAGATGGATGGATGGATGGATGGATAGATGGATGGATGGATAGATAGATTAATGGATTTACTGTAAAACAGGCAGATGAAAGAGAGGAAACAGAGGAGGAAAAGGGGTAGGAGGGGGCTTAAAATGTCACTCAGCCTGAATTAACACTGAAGGCTGTGACTTTGTGACCCTGTGAGTACACACACACACACACACACACACACTCACACTCACACTCACACTCACACTCACACTCACACACACACACAAACAAACCATTTCAAGTGCTACTCAACTGGCTTTAGATAAGCCGGTCCTTTGTTAGTATGTAAGTGCTTAGTTAGTATCTAAGTGCGTTTTTATTCTTTTTTTTCATTTTATTGCTCGAAGTGGAGTCGAAAGAGATGAGTTTTCAGTCTGCTCTGGAAGATGTGTAAGCTTTCTGCTGTCCTGATGTCAATGGGGAGCTCATTCCACCATTTTGGAGCCAGGATAGCAAACCCACGTGTTTTTGCTGATGGGAACTTGGGTCCCCCTCGCAGTGCGGGTGCAGCGAGCCGTTTGGCCGATGCAGAGCGGAGTGCACGTGCTGGGGTGTACAGTTTAACCATGTCCTGAATGTAGGAAGGGCTAGATCCATTCACAGCATGGTACGCTAGTACCAGTGTCTTGCAGTGGATTCTAGCCGTTACTGGAAGCCAGTGAAGTGAGCGGAGGAGCGGTGTGGTGTGGGAACATTTAGGAAGGTTGAAGACCAGACAAGCCGCTGCATTCTGGATGAGCTGCAGAGGACGGATGGCACATGCAGGTAGACCAGCCAGGAGGGAGTTGCAGTAGTCAAGGCGTGAGATGACGAGAGCCTGGACCAGAAGCTGCGTCACTTTCTGGGTCAGGAGGGGACGTATCCTCCTGATGTTGTAAAGCATGTATCTGCAGCAGCGGGGGGGGGGTTACCTTGGTTGCTGATTGGCTAATGGTTACACAAGCCAAAAAAATCGTTATGACATCATAAAGTGGCCAAAATCTGATCAGCTCATTTTCAGACAGGTTTTTATAGAAATGGATCAGGACAAAAAAGAGAGAGAATCTTTGTTCCTGAAACTTTCAGAGTCTCTTTCCACAGAGGGGACACATGTTGATGTAGAAGAGACATGAAGAAGAGGGGACACATGTTGATGTAGAAGAGACATGAAGAAGAGGGGACACATGTTGATGTAGAAGAGACATGAAGAAGAGGGGACACATGTTGATGTAGAAGAGACATGAAGAAGAGGGGACACATGTTGATGTAGTAGAGACATGAAGAAGAGGGGACACATGTTGATGTAGAAGAGACATGAAGAAGAGGGGACACATCTTGATGTAGAAGAGACATGGAGAAGAGGGGACACATGTTGATGTAGAAGAGACATGAAGAAGAGGGGACACATGTTGATGTAGAAGAGACATGAAGAAGAGGGGACACATGTTGATGTAGAAGAGACATGAAGAAGAGGGGACACATGTTGATGTAGAAGAGACATGAAGAAGAGGGCACACATGTTGATGAAGAAGAGACATGAAGAAGAGGGGACACATGTTGATGTAGAAGAGACATGAAGAAGAGGGGACACATGTTGATGTAGAAGAGACATGAAGAAGAGGGCACACATGTTGATGAAGAAGAGACATGAAGAAGAGGGGACACATGTTGATGTAGAAGAGACATGAAGAAGAGGGGACACATGTTGATGTAGAAGAGACATGAAGAAGAGGGGACACATGTTGATGTAGAAGAGACATGAGGAAGAGGGGACACATGTTGATGTAGAAGAGACATGAAGAAGAGGGGACACATGTTGATGTAGAAGAGACATGAAGAAGAGGATTTTGCATCATAGGTGACCTTTAAATACAGTTGTTGCACATTAAAGAAAGACCTTTTAACAGCAAGGTATTCGCTCTAGGCCAAACATGAACATGAACATGGGACACTCTTTACACAGAGGGGACACATGTTGATGTAGAAGAGACATGATGAGTGGATTTTGTATAATAGGTGACCTTTAAGGCTGTTAGCTCCAGGGGTTTAGCTGCAGTCCCTAACCAGTATAACCAGTGTGTGATTAGATCCTGCTGTTACTTCCTGTGGACACACCCCCTCCTCTAATAGGAATGTACTGAATGCTGTAGAGATGTTGAAGGATGGTGTGTGTGTAGTAGGTGAAGTGGAATGATCACAATGTGCTCTTCAATATCTGTCTCTCTCTCTCTGCAGAACTAAGAACATTAAAGGTCTCCTATTATACCATTTTAGGCATATATTATAGGTCTCAGATATATACAAATATATAAAAAACATGTGTATGAAGTGTTTTGCTCAAAATACCAAACAGATAATGCATTTTAGACATCCCTTATATCCCTCTGTTTCAGTCCTGTTACTAAAGTGATGATTCTGGGTCAGTAGCTTTAAAAAAAAGAAAAGAAACTCGGCTAAATGCTGCCGTGATGAAACGCCATATCATGCATTGTTTCCGATAGCAACGTTTCTGATAGGGCCGTGGGTCTAAAGCCCGCCCACATTTCAGATATTACGTCATATCGGACGCAAATCTGGATCAGCTCCGTTGTTCCCCCGTTTTTAGAGATTTGGGTACGGAGGAAAAGAGAGAGGGTTTTGTTTTCTGATACTTTGTGAGTTCCCTGACGCACCGGGGACACATATGGCGCGTTTCCACTACAGCGCGGAGCACGGTTTAAGAGGGCTGTGACGTCAGCGGCCCGTCTTTGGTTGCGTTTCCACTTGGCCTAGTACCGGCCGGCGGGTCCTAATTCACAGTTTTTCTGGCCTCATAAAATCGTGGGTCTAGGGCCAGAGACAACGAGGCTGAGTCGGGCTGAGTATGCTAAACTAGAGAGAGCATCGCTGGCAAGGGGGCTACAACTACAACAAGATGGACATATTTGACCGTGATTTAATTGTAATACACGTTTCAAAATGATGCCGAAGTAACAACATACTGATACCGGTTAGTAAAAACCATGAATTAATGCTTTGTCAAGTCTGCAGACAGACGGCAGGCGAAAACCTTTTAAAATGCGTGTGTTCTAAATGGAGATTGGCTAAGCTAACGCAGTATATGCTCCGACTGTCCACACTCACAACAACGGCCTATACAGACATAAATAAAGCAGCGACTGTATTCGCCATGACACAGACAGTCTGTGGTTTGTACTTGTTTAACTTGTGTCTAGTTTCTGAACATATATGAGGAGCTGTGAGCTCTGAGTGCTAACAGCTAACGGCTGTGTTGTTTTTCTGGGGTTCTCATTGAAGATGACGTCACGGCTCCGCCTACACTGCGTTACTATAGATACTGCCCCAGTTCCTAAACTGTAATGGAAATGCGCCATAAAGTGAGCCAGTCCTAACGAGGCCTAGCCATACCGAGCGGGGCCGAGCGAGGCCGTGTAGTGGAAACGCGCCAATATTGATGTATAAAAGACATCAAAAAGTGCAGTTTGCATGGGGATAGTTTGAGCTTCAATCTCAGGATCCATGTATCTGTGATCCTCTCCAGAATGGAAGTAGTCCTCACATACAGAGCATCAACTAGTTCCTGAACAGTGTCCTTCACATGCTGATATCCAAGAGAGGGAGTTACACAGTCACAAGATGGAGGAACATAAAGCAGTAGCTATCATATGCCTAAAACAGTCCTGATGCTCTTCTAGGTAATCATACATCCTGTCATGTACACAGCTGCAGTTGGGATACCTTTGTTATCATGTTACTCTCATGTTGGAAGAGGACATTCAGGATTTTCCCAACAATATCTGTCTCTCTCTCTACAGATTTTCCTGATGTCGGTCACAGTGTTTCCCGTTCGGCTGCTTCTCGTTTCCTCCCTCATGTTTCTGGCCTGGCCGTTCGCCTTCATAGCCTCCATGGGACGCTCCGATTATATCATGGAGCCTCAGTCGTGGTGGAGAAGGTTTGTGTGTGTGTGTGTGTGTGTTGTGTGTGTATATATAAAGTGTTTAAATTACACTATGACATATTAAAAACCTGAATTTTTTAAAGAACATCCATAAGATAAGATAAGATAGGACTTTATTTATCTCGAAGGAAATTGTTGTGCCAGAGTTACAAATACAATACACGGCTACATATAATATTCTAAAAATGAAATAACCATAAAAAGTAAAATAAAAGCAATATTCTTTCAGTCACAGTTGCTTACAAATACTGAAACATAAAACCAGAACACAATCAAAAGTCTACTTCATACTGTCTAATTACGCTTTCTTTATACATTATTATGTGCTCCTCAGGTTTGTAGATGTCTGTCTTCGAGCCATCATGCGGGCCTTGTGGTTTTGTGTAGGTTTCCATTGGATAAAAGTGAAAGGAGAGCGAGCGAAACCTTCAGAAGTTCCAATTCTCACAATGGCCCCTCACTCCTCTTACTTTGATGCCATCCCAGTCACCATGAACATGTGCTCCATCGTTACCAAACTGGAGAGCAGGAGCATTCCCGTCTGGGGAAGTGAGTGATTCTCCATTTTCAGAATCAGAATCTGTTAGAAAAATCTCCCTGGTCACCGGCTTGATCTTCAATCTCAGGATCCATGTATTTCTGATCCTCTCCAGAATGGAAGTAGTCATCACATACAGAGCATCAACTAGTTCCTGAACAGTGTCCTTCACATGCTGATATCCAAGAGAGGGAGATACACAGTCACAAGATGGAGGAATACCGGTTCTTCATACATCCTGTCATGAACCAAATACTGAGTTTTATCTAAAAATGTTGGCTTTTTTCAAGAAATCTCAAAATTCTGACTTTTTCTCAAAATTCTGACTTTTTCTCAAAATTCTGACTTTTTCTCAAAATTCCGATTTTTTCTCAAAATTCTGATTTTTTCTCACAATCTGAAAATTCTGACTTTTTCTAAAAAATCTGACTTTTTTTCCTCAAAAATCTGACTTTTTTTTCCTCAAAAATCTGACTTTTTTCTCAAAAATCTCAATATTCTGACTTTTTCTGAATACTTAAAAATGTTAATAATCACTCGTCCCCGGGTTCAACTTCAATCTCAGGATCCATGCATTTGTGATCCTCTCCAGAATGGAAGTAGTCATCACATCCAGAGCATCAACTAGTTCCTGAACAGTGTCCTTCACATGCTGATATCCAAGAGAGGGAGTTACACAGTCACAAGATGGAGGAATAGAAAGCAGTATTCAATGTTTACTTCAGATTAGCTCCACGTCAGAAATGATCATGCTTGTGATATGTCTATCTCCATAGAGGCTGAATCATCATGTTAATCACATAGCTATCATATGCCTCAAACAGTCCTGATGCTCTTCTAGGTAATCATACATCCTGTCATGCACACAGCTACAGTTGGGATACCTTTGTTATCATGTTACTCTCATATTGGAAGAGGACATTCAGGATTTTCCCATCAGTATCAGAATACCTCTACTCGTCCCATAGAGGGGAACTTTACTTCTGTTACAGCAGAAAAGAGCCAAAGACAGCTAAATGTTAACTAAGAAGCATGCATAAAACAAAAAGTAGAAGTACTCAGGTCTTGTTGTTGACAGCCAGGTTTCCTTTCAGTCTCTGGCTCTGCTGTGTGTTTCCTCTCTTGCTCTGACATCTAAAATCTTCCTCCTCTCATCTTCCTCCAGCTCTGATCAGCTACATCAGGCCGGTGTTTGTGTTTCGCTCGGATCAAGCCTCCAGAAGAAAGACTGTGGAGGAGATCAAGAGGAGAGCCAATTCTGGAGGGGAGTGGCCTCAGGTAATCAATCCAACTTTATTTATATAGCACATTTAGAGTTGACCAAAGTGCTCTACATCGATAAATATATAAAAAGCAGCATAAATACATTTAGACAAAACAAATGTAAAAGCACGAGACAATAAAACCACAGACTGAAAAACTCTCTCAACATTTTAAAACAACACAAATAGAAAACCAAGGTAACAACCATGTTACTGTACACAGACAAACTGATCTAATGTCAGGTTTAAGATAATGTGTGAGATCAACATGCATCTCTTTGTGTGTTTATGTACCCTGATGTGTGACATGTACTTGTTTCAGATCATGATATTTCCAGAGGGAACGTGCACCAACAGGTCTGGGCTCATCTTATACAAAGCTGGTATGTGTTCAAACCCCTTCTGATTTCAAGAGATGGCAAAAGTAAACACATTCTAAACATACTCTGGTGAAAGTAGAAGTACTGACGAAACTTCTTAACTCAAGTAAAAGTAAAGAGGGCTTCGAAATGTACTGAAGTAAAAAGTACCCATAACTAGCATCTACGGGCAGTGGCTCAGTCAGTAGGGGCTTGGACTGTGAGCCGTAGGGTCGCGGCTTCAAGTCCCCGACCAGACCTAAAATATGGAGTGTGGACTGCTACTTGGAGAGGTCCCAGTTCACCTCCTGGGCCCTGTCGTGGTGCCCTTGAGCAAGGCACCGGACATCCCCCCTTCCCTTTGACTAAACACATGCATTTATGTTTTCCAAGCGGTTGACCAATCACAACAGAGCCGGCCAGCTATCCAATCAGAGCAGACTGGGATATACGCCTGAAGATGTGCAGAGTTGGGCACCTTTAAGGTCTTTTTGTGGTTAATTACTACATTTAGGAAGCATTTAAAATTCAGTTTTGACTGGGACTCGAAGTTATTTTCGTATAACAAAACATGTGAGCTGGACACAATAATAATCCAACCCACAGTATTTGGTTTGTGGTTCTTTGTAATTTCAAGTCAAGGGTGTGTCTGTGTGTTAATAAATAGCTGTGTGATCATTTCATTCCCAGCAGTGTTGGGTTCAGTTTCTTGCTCAGAGGCACATCAACAGGACTGGTATCTTTTTGGGGGGTTTTGTCTTTCTGCTCACATCCGGTGTGTGTGATGCCGTCAGCTATTGTTCCCTTCCTGCTCTGTTTAATCCCCTTTCTTCCAGTCTGTCATTCTGTAATTCCCAGTAAGCCCTGTTGGTCACACTCTGTCCTGCTCTAACTGTGTGTGTGTGTGTGTGTGTGTGTGTGTGTGTGTATGTGTGTATGTGTGTGTGTTTGTCCAGCTTGATCGGTCTGTTACCAGTCCTCTCTGGATGTGTCTCCTCTCATTATGTCTCATCACTGGCTCCCAGCACAACAGTGTGTGTGTGTGTGTGTACCTGGTCAAAGAGTGTGTGTGTGTGTGTGTGTGTGTGTGTGTGTGTGTGTGTGTGTGTGTGTGTGTGTGTGTGTGTGTGTGTGTGTGTGTGTGTGTGTGTGTGTGTGTGTGTGTGTGTGTGGTGTGTGTGTGTGTGTGTGTGTGTGTGTGTGTGTGTGTGTGTGTGTGTGTGTGTGTGTGTGTGTGTGTGTGTGTGTGTGTGTGTGTGTGTGTGTGTGTGTGTGTGTGTGTGTGTGTGTGTGTGTGTGTGTGTGTGTGTGTGTGTGTGTGTGTGTGTGTGTGTGTGTGTTGTGTGTGTGTGTGTGTGTGTGTTGTTGTGTGTGGTCAAAGAGGGTGTGTGTGTATAACGTGCAGCAACCTCCAGTCGACTTGCCTAATCTAAAAGCCTTTTAATAGAGCAGACCCCTCACTATAGTGACATTATTTTTGCCGTCTTTGTATTCATGATCACTTTAATGTTCTCATGTGCAGCTCGAGCAATATTTGAAGCCAATATTGTTTGTTTGAATATCAAATGTATCCATGTTTGACGATGGCAGTTCCTCTTTGAAAAGCTCAGAGTTCATGTTATTCCTGTTTAACACGTTTTTCTACCTCCACCTCCTTTAGAGGTGTTACAGCGGGAGTTAGCCACACCCTGTCTTAAAGACCAATGTACATATGCACTTAGTTATTATATTGGTATTTACACCCCTTTCATCCAGGTGTTATTCTGCAGGAGAGGACTCTTTAAAGTAGAGACACTACATACTGATACACCTGAACATCAGCAGGAGAGGACTCTTTAAAGTAGAGACACTACATACTGATATACACCTGAACACCAGCAGGAGAGGACTCTTTAAAGTAGAGACACTACATACTGATACACACCTGAACATCAGCAGGAGAGGACTCTTTAAAGTAGAGACACTACATACTGATATACACCTGAACATCAGCAGGAGAGGACTCTTTAAAGTAGAGACACTACATACTGATATACACCTGAACACCAGCAGGAGAGGACTCTTTAAAGTAGAGACACTACATACTGATATACACCTGAACACCAGCAGGAGAGGACTCTTTAAAGTAGAGACACTACATACTGATATACACCTGCACATCAGCAGGAGAGGACTCTTTAAAGTAGAGACACTACATACTGATACACACCTGAACATCAGCAGGAGAGGACTCTTTAAAGTAGAGACACTACATACTGATATACACCTGAACACCAGCAGGAGAGGACTCTTTAAAGTAGAGACACTACATACTGATACACACCTGAACATCAGCAGGAGAGGACTCTTTAAAGTAGAGACACTACATACTGATATACACCTGAACATCAGCAGGAGAGGACTCTTTAAAGTAGAGACACTACATACTGATATACACCTGAACACCAGCAGGAGAGGACTCTTTAAAGTAGAGACACTACATACTGATATACACCTGAACATCAGCAGGAGAGGACTCTTTAAAGTAGAGACACTACATACTGATATACACCTGAACATCAGCAGGAGAGGACTCTTTAAAGTAGAGACACTACATACTGATATACACCTGAACATCAGCAGGAGAGGACTCTTTAAAGTAGAGACACTACATACTGATATACACCTGAACATCAGCAGGAGAGAACTCTTTAAAGTAGAGACACTACATACTGATATACACCTGAACATCAGCAGGAGAGGACTCTTTAAAGTAGAGGACACTACATACTGATATACACCTGAACATCAGCAGGAGAGGACTCTTTAAAGTAGAGACACTACATACTGATATACACCTGAACACCAGCAGGAGAGGACTCTTTAAAGTAGAGACACTACATACTGATATACACCTGAACACCAGCAGGATAGGACTCTTTAAAGTAGAGACACTACATACTGATACACACCTGAACATCAGCAGGAGAGGACTCTTTAAAGTAGAGACACTACATACTGATATACACCTGAACATCAGCAGGAGAGGACTCTTTAAAGTAGAGACACTACATACTGATATACACCTGAACATCAGCAGGAGAGGACTCTTTAAAGTAGAGACACTACATACTGATATACACCTGAACACCAGCAGGAGAGGACTCTTTAAAGTAGAGACACTACATACTGATATACACCTGAACATCAGCAGGAGAGGACTCTTTAAAGTAGAGACACTACATACTGATACACGTGAACATCAGCAGGAGAGGACTCTTTAAAGTAGAGACACTACATACTGATACACGTGAACATCAGCAGGAGAGGACTCTTTAAAGTAGAGACACTACATACTGATACACGTGAACATCAGCAGGAGAGGACTCTTTAAAGTAGAGACACTACATACTGATATACACCTGAACATCAGCAGGAGAGGACTCTTTAAAGTAGAGACACTACATACTGATATACACCTGAACATCAGCAGGAGAGGACTCTTTAAAGTAGAGACACTACATACTGATACACGTGAACATCAGCAGGAGAGGACTCTTTAAAGTAGAGACACTACATACTGATATACACCTGAACATCAGCAGGAGAGGACTCTTTAAAGTAGAGACACTACATACTGATACACGTGAACATCAGCAGGAGAGGACTCTTTAAAGTAGAGACACTACATACTGATTATACACCTGAACATCAGCAGGAGAGGACTCTTTAAAGTAGAGACACTACATACTGATACACGTGAACACCAGCAGGAGAGGACTCTTTAAAGTAGAGACACTACATACTGATACACGTGAACATCAGCAGGAGAGGACTCTTTAAAGTAGAGACACTACATACTGATACACGTGAACATCAGCAGGAGAGGACTCTTTAAAGTAGAGACACTACATACTGATACACGTGAACATCAGCAGGAGAGGACTCTTTAAAGTAGAGACACTACATACTGATATACACCTGAACATCAGCAGGAGAGGACTCTTTAAAGTAGAGACACTACATACTGATATACACCTGAACATCAGCAGGAGAGGACTCTTTAAAGTAGAGACACTACATACTGATACACGTGAACATCAGCAGGAGAGGACTCTTTAAAGTAGAGACACTACATACTGATATACACCTGAACATCAGCAGGAGAGGACTCTTTAAAGTAGAGACACTACATACTGATATACACCTGAACATCAGCAGGAGAGGACTCTTTAAAGTAGAGACACTACATACTGATATACACCTGAACACCAGCAGGAGAGGACTCTTTAAAGTAGAGACACTACATACTGATATACACCTGAACATCAGCAGGAGAGGACTCTTTAAAGTAGAGACACTACATACTGATATACACCTGAACATCAGCAGGAGAGGACTCTTTAAAGTAGAGACACTACATACTGATATACACCTGAACATCAGCATGAGAGGACTCTTTAAAGTAGAGACACTACATACTGATATACACCTGAACATCAGCAGGAGAGGACTCTTTAAAGTAGAGACACTACATACTGATATACACCTGAACATCAGCATAGTATATTCTCTAACTTTTACTTGTAATTTAGAAATTACTTTTTCAAATTGTGGTATGTAGTTGCACACCTGATTTTTTCAATTACTACAAATCACATAATATTAATGAACATGTTTTCTCATTTCATCACAGTCAACATGTCAGGGCAATTAGATATTTGCACAATCCGAAATTGACAATTAAAGCTGCACAAAACAAAGGTAATAGAGATGCATTAAGCAGTTTAAGAACCAGATATGTCCCACATGAGTTAGTGAGAACAAGACAAAGCCAGAATAAGAGTTAATATTCAACTCACCTCCATCAGGTAGGCGTTAACACGACTAGATATGAAAGGTTATGCTGCTCTATCAGTCAAATATGTAAATGTGCAACCGTTTGCCCATCGTAGCTGTATCAACTGTACCGTTTATAGCACTGACCCCAGGTAGACAATTAAGGTTTAAGCTCACTAGTAAAAAGAAGCCCATTATCATCCATTCAAAGCACACACAGTAGTAAATGCTGCTGTCAGCTCTTCTGTCATCAGAGGGACATTAAAGAGTTATACTGAGGTGGTGAACTGATCAATCATCTAAACCAGAACATGACTCAGCTATTTATGTCTCTTTGCTGTAGTAAAGACACCTAAAACCAGAGGTGGGATGTAGTGAAGTACAAATACTTCGTTACTGTACTTTAGTACATTTCTCTGGTATCAGTACTTTACTCCACTACTTATTTTCCTGACGACTTTTTACTTTGACTTCTTACATTTTGAACACAAATACCTGTACTTTCTACTTCTTACATTTTGAACACAAATACCTGTACTTTCTACTTCTTACATTTTGAACACAAATACCTGTACTTTCTACTTCTTACATGTTGAACACAAATACCTGTACTTTCTACTTCTTACATGTTGAACACAAATACCTGTACTTTCTACTTCTTACATGTTGAACACAAATACCTGTACTTTCTACTTCTTACATGTTGAACCCAAATATCTGTACTTTCTACTTCTTACATTTTCCAAACAGGCTGGTTCCTTTAGTTTGAATCTGTGTTTGGTGGCGTGATCATTATTATTTAGAGCAGGGGTGTCAAACTCAAATACACAGTGGGCCAAAATAAAAAAATGGGTACTAGACGAGGGCCGGACTGGTTCAATGTTTATTGCAAAACGTATTGAAATGAACTTATTGCACATATTAAACCTGGAACTAACAAAGCTTAAATTATTGCCTATAAAAACAACATTAAACATTAAATAATCAGTTGCATTCATTTCTTATGGCTCTATCTGCAGCTTTTCCAGAGTCATTTCTTATGATTACATTTCTCCACAGGCCAACAACAGCTTCAACAAAACTATTTCCCTCAAAGAGAAAACCAAACATGCCCTGTTGTCGTGAGAGAAAAAGTGCAGAAGGAAACATGTAAACTCAGTGTGCTGCTCTGTGATGCTAGTTCAAGCCAGATACTTGGCATCTCATCTTGGGTGCAAGTTCATCAATGTTTGGGGTCAGGCTCTGAGCTGAGGAGACCCTCAGGATGGAGTGAAGGTGTGTGTGCAATATACCGGCGGGCCAGATCTAATAGTAATTAGAAATGATCCTGCGGGCCGAAATTAAATCCACCAAGGGCCTGATTTGGCCCCCGGGCCTTGAGTTTGACACATGTGATTAATGGGGCATTTCCACCATGGCGCGGAGCGCGGTTTAAGCGTGCCGTGTCGTGCCGGGCCCGTTTTTGGTTGCGCTTCCACTAGGCCTAGTTCCGGCCCGGGGGTACTTTTTCACCTCTTTTCTGGCCCGACAAAATCGTGGTTCTATCGTGGCCAACAAACAGGGCTGAGTTTGCTAAACTAGAGAGAGAATCGCTGGCAAGGGGGCTACAACTACAACAAGATGAACATATTTGACCGTGATTTAATTGTAATACACGTTTCAAAATGATGCTGAAGTAACAACATACTGATACCGGTTAGTAAAAACCATGAATTAATGCTTTGACAAGTCTGCAGACAGACGGCAGGCGAAAAACCTTTTAAAATGCGTGTTTTCTAAATGGAGATTGGCTAAGCTAACGCAATATATGCTCCGACCGTCCACACTCACAACAACGGCCTATACAGACATAAATAAAGCAGCGACTGTATTCGCCATGACACAGGCAGTCTGTGGTTTGTACTTGTTTAACTTTTGTCTAGTTTCTGAACATATATGAGGAGCTGTGAGCTCTGAGTGCTAACAGCTAACGGCTGTGTTGTTTTTCTGGGGTTCTCATTGAAGATGACGTCACGGCTCCGCCTACACTGCGTTACTATAGTAACTACCCCAGTTCCTAAACTGTAATGGAAGCGCAGCATGAAGTGAGCCGGCCCTAACAAGGCCCAACGCGGCCTAGCAGTACCGAGCGAGGCCGAGGCCGACCGTGTGGTGGAAATGCGCCATTAGAGTCATTGCGTGCCTATTGATTTGAACACGATCCGTGTATCCATCATTTCCTGGTCTTCTCTAAAGAAGAGGGACCAATGAAAACGTTGTCATGTTGCCGTTGTTCAGCATGGAAACATTCATTAGCTAACAATGACATTATTGTTCTATTAATATAAAGGGAGGTCAGGTACTCTTTAAAACAGCTGCTAGTTATGGGTACTTTTTACTGAAGTACATTTCAAAGCCTCTTTACTTTGACTTGAGTAAAGAAGTTTAGTCAGTACTTCTACTTTCACCAGAGTATTTTTAAACACAAGTATCTGTACTTCTACTTGAGTAAAGGGTGTGTGTACTTTTGCCATCTCTGCCTAAAATCACATCAAAACAATGTTATTTGCTTATCATATATGCGAGAAGTAATTGAAGATCACATTTTCTTTCTCTCTTCTCACCTCCTTCCTCTCCTTTCTTTCTCAGGTGCTTTCATACCAGGACTCCCAGTGCAGCCTGTGGTGCTACGCTACCCAAACAAACTGGTAAACACTCTTTTAAAACCTTCCAATACTTTTAAATCCTTCCAATACCTGATCCATACCTCTAACTTTGGACATAGTTACACACACTGATGTAATGGTTTCATTACCTCTTTCCCAGTATGAGCTTCTCTTGTGTTTAATGACTTCATGTTCTAGTCGGATGATATTTCATCCCCCTCTTTCTCTCTTTATCCATCTCTCTCTCTCTTTCTCTCTCTCTCTCTCTCTCACACACACACACACACACACACGCACACGCACACGCACACGCACACGCACACGCACACGCACACACACACACAGATGCACTTTTTATTAGCTGTTTTGTCTCATCTGTTACCTGATAAAGCTTTTGTCTGTTTCGTTTGTGCTGACTCCAGTCGCTGTGTTGACTCCAGTCGCTGTGTTGACTTCAGTCGCTGTGCTGACTCCAGTCACTGTGCTGACTCCAGTCACTGTGCTGACTTCAGTCGCTGTGCTGACTTCTGTCGCTGTGCTGACTCCAGTCACTGTGCTGACTCCAGTCGCTGTGCTGACTCCAGTCACTGTGCTGACTCCAGTCGCTGTGCTGACTCCAGTCACTGTGCTGACTCCAGTCACTGTGTTGACTCCAGTCGCTGTGCTGACTCCAGTCACTGTGCTGACTCCAGTCACTGTGCTGACTCCAGTCGCTGTGCTGACTCCAGTCACTGTGCTGACTCCAGTCGCTGTGCTGACTCCAGTCACTGTGCTGACTCCAGTCACTGTGCTGACTCCAGTCACTGTGTTGACTCCAGTCACTGTGCTGACTCCAGTCGCTGTGCTGACTCCAGTCACTGTGCTGACTCCAGTCACTGTGCTGACTCCAGTCACTGTGTTGACTTCAGTCGCTGTGCTGACTTCAGTCGCTGTGCTGACTCCAGTCACTGTGCTGACTCCAGTCGCTGTGCTGACTCCAGTCACTGTGTTGACTTCAGTCACTGTGCTGACTTCTGTCACTGTGCTGACTCCAGTCACTGTGCTGACTCCAGTCACTGTGCTGACTCCAGTCGCTGTGCTGACTCCAGTCACTGTGCTGACTCCAGTCGCTGTGCTGACTCCAGTCACTGTGCTGACTCCAGTCGCTGTGCTGACTCCAGTCGCTGTGCTGACTCCAGTCGCTGTGCTGACTCCAGTCACTGTGCTGACTCCAGTCGCTGTGCTGACTCCAGTCACTGTGCTGACTTCAGTCACTGTGCTGACTCCAGTCACTGTGCTGACTCCAGTCACTGTGCTGACTCCAGGCACTGTGCTGACTTCAGGCACTGTGCTGACTTCAGTCACTGTGCTGACTTCAGTCACTGTGCTGACTCCAGTCACTGTGTTGACTTCAGTCACTGTGCTGACTTCAGTCACTGTGTTGACTCCAGTCACTGTGTTGACTTCAGTCACTGTGTTGACTTCAGTCACTGTGCTGACTTCAGTCACTGTGCTGACTTCAGTCACTGTGCTGACTCCAGTCACTGTG